>NW_014333995.1:191739-205480 GCF_000341935.2 Cephus cinctus | reverse complement strand
CCCCCCCCACCCATTGTCACATTTTTTTCTGTCGCTGTTCTTTTTTTCTTTGCATATTCATATATATATACATAGATGTACGCGCGCGCGCGCGCGCACACACACACACACACACAGACTCAGGGACGCGTCCCCGTCGCTTGTAATTTGTATACATCGTACAGTGTGTAATTTCATTTTTTTTTTTATGTAAAAAAGAAAAAAGGAAAGAAAAAAAAAACAAATTCAATAAAACTTTAAAAATACGTGATCTGTTTGGATCGTCGAACAATCGTATATCCACGACTATAGGACTTCGTCGTAGAGATAAGAATGAATTTGAACGTTAGAACAATGCTAATATCTCGTATATATATATGTATGTCGGTGATAAAATTTATCTTTTCTTGTCGACGGTGCATTTTGAAAATTCGCGCAGGGCCCTTTGTTTTACGGCGAAACAATCTGTGATAAGATTGATAAAGGGTACTTGCGGGGAATCTCCCTCTGTTGTACGTTTATGTGGATTTTCTAAGAGAAGGAGAAGGTGCAAGCGTCGGGCAGCTAGGTGGAGCCCCGAAGTACATTTGAAAACGAAGCAAACAGCTGCTGGTGGGTCTGTAATCGGCAAAATTTGAAAATGCACCGTCGACGTTAACAATTAATCCTACAATGGCAATAGTTAATTCTCTAAACCGTAGATGAAACTTGTAACGCCTGCTACCTTCGCCTTATTACGGATATGTCTCCGGTACCTTAAATTCTGCGCTTTAAACTTAATAGCTTACAGGTTACTTGTGGTGACAACAGTTGTGGCTAGTACATACACCTTGTTTTTTTTGTCCTTTATTTAATTATTTGTTATTATCATTATATGACTTAACTACATCGATACAACGATCCGTAATTGTGCTGTGCCTCTTGCAAGTACGATTTGCAATTGTCGCTGCGAAACCAGAGTCCCCACCCCCCTCGGCCTGCATTTTTTCTTTAAATTCATTCTTTCTTGGTCACCCCTTATAGACGCGCGTTATCGCTTTGTTCCTCGGGTACAAAACTGACGGTTATTTACAGATATATAAGTATGCCACAGATCTACTGTAGACTGTAGTAGAAAATTTTCTTTATCTTTTTTCTTTCTTTTCTTTCCTTTTTAATAATATTTTAAGCTGCTCCGTCGGCAAAGGTGGTCCATTTTCTTCGCAGCTTTTATCATCGGTTTTTCGAGTTCTATTCTGTGTGTATGTATATTTTTTCACTTGTTCCTTCTACCTCTCTCTCGCTCTCTCTTAGTCGGCTCAATCTGTTCAAAACAATAGTGTTTATCGTTACGCTTAACGTATCGAATATACCCATTAGAATATTGTAGAGCACAGCCGCATGATCATACCAATGGAAAATCATTCGAAAAATTGTTAACTGATTATCTTTATCGATACACCAGACGCGTTCTCTTGACGAGACGTTCGGTTCGTTTGACGATCCTCGTTATCAATCTGTCATAATTATACTCAGTAATTATCCTCGTTTCGCGATAACGCCATTAGAACCGATTGACAGCCGTAGACGTTGACTGTGTTCCTGTTTGTTGTTTGATAAAATAGTTTGTCAATAAACAATTGTCCTTTGCGATCATTTGGACGAGTACGATTAAGCAATGATATCAGTATGACATTCGGGGGGACTCTGTTACGTTGTAACACGTAAGAAGTTGGCCCCTCAAAGTCACGATGATATCGCAGTCTGAGTATATTAAAAAAAAATGTTTGTCATACAGAGACAACACAGTTAAATTACAAAATTGAAATGAAAGAACAAAATTGCGAAATTCTTAACGATAATTAATTTCTCATATCTCCGCATTTCTTCTATAATGTATAAACTTGGCTTTGACAATAAACTACCCGACGATATCGATGATATTTACGGAGCGAATCGGTTGCACCAAAAAACGAAAACATGCAACTCTCTCTCTCTCTCTCTCTCTCTCTCTCTCTCTCTCTCTCTCTCTCTCTCTCTCTCTCTCTCTCTCTCTCTTTCTCATTAACATCGAATTATGAGTTTGCGGACATATTTACTTACACGTTAATTCATATTAAAAATATACATTAATGTATACGAGTTTGTTTCGCGTGTATGTGTATGTGTACGCGACAAAATGACGCGTGTCTTATGTAACCGCGTGTACGTGCAAAGTACATACACTCAACAAATTGTCTATGTAACATATTTTTTTTGTTTTCCTCATATTCTAACTATACATCGTTTCACTAACGCCTACGGTTTCATGATAAAATAGGTTTCGGATAACACATTTAAAACTTGCATTCAAAGATACTAAGATATGTCGCTTTTTATCATTAAATCTTTTCCACATCAACAATTCGACCGATAACTTTCTGTGACTGACGCGATTTTTTTCCTTTCCCCCCCCCCCCCCCCCCCCCCCCCCCCCCCCCCCCCCCCCCCCCCCCCCCCCCCCCCCCCCCCCCCCCCCCCCCCCCCCCCCCCCCCCCCCCCCCCCCCCCCCCCCCCCCCCCCCCCCCCCCCCCCCCCCCCCCCCCCCCCCCCCCCCCCCCCCCCCCCCCGGATCACGGACGTCGAGTGATTTTTCGAATAGTTCGAGTAGGTTGTATAAGTTACTAGCTTTACAGTAGAGTATGCTGCTCTTATTATTTCGTAATTCATCACGACCATCAATGAGTGATTGGACATCGGTAATATCATCGCACGCATTTCCACGGACTGGCTTGTCGCCCTGTAGCTTCCTTGGTCTCTCCTTCGTTCGTATCGTAAGAAAATATAAGTTTACCGAGTTACGTTTCTTCCTTCCTTTATTTCGTGGCCTGGAGCTATTTCAAATTTTCCCGCGCCCTCTACCCACCACGTATTTCTCTACGACAAACGTACGTATATTGCATCTCTTCCGGCATTATTGGATTGTCCCGATAATTCGTCTGACTCTTGTACAATCAGATTTATGTTTCATGAAAAACGGATCAAACGGATTTTACGTGAATTCGTTACGGAGACGATTTTTCTTTTCTTCTCTAATCGCATTTAATTCTTCCTCCAGGCATCTCGCTCCGATGCATCCTTATCAGTGATACGCGTTAACGCTCGAACAATGTAATCCCTTCTGTCGGCCACGTACGAATTCACGAAAATCCGCAACAATAATTAAAACGAACAATCGCTCGGCACTGCGTGCGACTGTTGTTTCGCTTTCTTATCGTGACCGCGCGTCATCAATGGAAATATATTAAATTTTGTACCGATAGAAAATCTTTAATAACTATAGGAGGCATATATCTCTTTCTCAATAGATTTAATTTCACTTCTTCGTTTATATGAAAAATAACGATTTCTTTATACTTTTTTCCTTTCTCTTCAATAAAAAAGTGTGTTGGCTACGAGATTGCACTTCGTGATCGTATTTAAAAATTTGCAATAATTATTCGGTGACTAAGAATGTGTTTTCCCCCCTCCTCCTCCCCCTCCTCCCCACGCCGCCCCTTTATTTTACCCTTTAATAACTTGTTTCCCTTTAATCTCATTCGCGTTATAGTTCCCGATACCAAACGTATGGTCATTTATGAAACGTCCATCGATCACCGCCGTCGTGTAAGAAATTTTTTTTTTTTCTTTTTTTTCGTCCCTTTTCAACTCTTTTACAATAGTATGATAGGAGGGCCACGAATGGTGCCAGGCACTATTTAATTCAAAATACCTGTGTACTCCATATTAAGATAAGTTAATTATAAATTTCGAGTGTCCCAACGATCACCAGGATAAATCTGTCTGAATGCATTGCATGTATAGTTACACATAATGAAATTGATAATTAGTGAATTGGCCAATTAATTACATAACGCAAAGAGTACGCATGTGCAATCGAATCGACACAAACGTTTTTATCGCATTCGTTGGTCGTATTGAAATCACTATGATTATTAACAAATAACTTGCCCCACCCCACAAGTACGCACGATTGAAAAATTTGGTGTCGGTACCATTATAATTAACAATTATCATTGTTCAATCAACATTTAATTGATTTTGTTATAATTCGCTTAATTAATCGGATATATCTTGTACGCTTCACCTGTACTTGGGTGTAAAACATTAAGCGTACATCGCATATTAGATTTTTGAGTGGTCGGAATTTGCCGGCGTCGCGACGCCTCTTACTCGAGGGCGACTTACACTGGTGACGGGAACACTCGGTGTGTGCATTTTAGGCGCCAAGGGTTGCAACTTTCCTAGTGATCTATCATTATTCCTTCGTACTTGTTTTTTTTATATCAAATGTGCAAAATACTTGTGGAAAATGTATAATTCTATATGTATATATATATTTCTTTTTTCTTTCTTTGTTAATCAACACTATATCGTATATGCCTATCTACCTATCTAAATGTTATTTCGTGTTTCAATATATTAATTTCGAATCCCGTTCACATATAATATCGTGTATACTTTGAGTACAGCAGCCGACCCTTTCACACGTCGGCAAGCCATAAATCCGTTAATAAGATCCATTGATAATTGAAAGAAAAGAAAAGAAAAAAAAGCACTACAATACCGTACACGCCAAATTAAAAAAAAAAAAAAAAACAAATACTTTTACGTGTTCACCGGCATCGCGTAGCCGCCATACCGATAGTTTAATTTTGCCAATTATTAATTTTAATGCCCCTCGCGACAGAGTTAATTGCAATTTTTGCAAAAGCGCATCGATTAAATTACCATGACGTAGCTACGGTATAAAAATTACGATATTAACGAAAGACAAAATATAGTTACAATTATAAGGCTTCCTGATAAAATTAATTTTTTCTTTTTAATATTTTTATAATGGTCGTTATTGCCCTGGACACTATTACGTTCCACGTGTGACTAGATCATTTGCTCATGAAAGCCAAGCCGATTAGAGAGGGAAAAAAAAAGAAAAAAAAAAAAAGTTCCCACAGCACAAACCGTCGATGCGGAAAACAAGCGGTCGAAAAAAAAAAAAATAAGAAAAAGAAGAGACCTCCAAAGTATGGACTATCGAAATTAATTAAAAGAGTGTGTAAAAGTAAGTGAACCCAACGGTTTAGGCTGTCGAAGGGCTGCTGTACCATGAACAACAACAAACCGTGATAGTAGACTCTGGCATTCGCAAACCTCACACTTTGTGCAGACCGTCCCCCTACTACCCTCCCACTTTTCGCAAGCTCTTTAGTCTCGACATTGGTACACTTTCTTAAGTTTCGTGATCGGTCATTAATTTACGCTTTACAAGAACGCGAATAAAACGCCAAGACGTCGAATAAAATCGTCGTGCGAATAAATGATGATCGAGCGTATAACGCCGAACACCGTACCGCGACACCATCATCATCGATTAATGACATATATACAAACAACACCTCTTATTATATACATGAAAATATATATATATCCATCGTACATATATAATATATATATATATAAAGGTTCAACATTATGGCACCGCATGTTATTCATCAGATAAATGTTTTCCCGTGTCAGTTTCAAAATATAAACAGATTTTTCTTTTTTTCTCTTTCACCCGCATTCCGGCTCGTTCAGCGACTACGTCACCACGCAGACGAGGGTCCTGTCAGACGTAGACAATGACAATGACTGCAACGACGCACGATCTTCGATTCACGATCTCCGATCTCGGACGCGAGAGCACTACGGGACTTAATCGTTTAACGAGGAGGCGTGAGAGAAGCGCTCGACCTGATCGGCATTAAGTCGCCCATCCTTCCGTGATTCTCGAGCGCTTCATCAGCGGCCCGTTCTCATAGTCTGAACTGTTACCCCCGTTGGCACCTCCGGCCGAGTGACTGCTGCGCATATCAGGAACGCTCCCGCCTCCCGGCGACGGCATATTCGTCGGCGTTATACTCCCGGAGTGAGAGGGCGGCGGGTTGCTGTTCGGTCTACTGGATACCAGGTTGAGACTTTGAGGTGGGCAGCCGTGAGATACGTGATGAGATGGCACTGGTGCACCTCCACCGCCTCC
Organism: Cephus cinctus; assembly: GCF_000341935.2. NCBI lineage: Eukaryota > Metazoa > Arthropoda > Insecta > Hymenoptera > Cephidae > Cephus > Cephus cinctus. The sequence continues at coordinate 199,464 of NW_014333995.1, read as the reverse complement.
GCTAGACGACGAGGCACCTACTACGTTCATGCCCGCGTGGTGTAGACTGCCCGAGTTGCTTGGTCCGCCGTTGGAGCCGCCACCTCCGCCGCCACCACCGCCGTGGGGATCCCTCGGCGGACTTATGGGTTCACTCTTGATCTTCACGGGTAGAGGAGACGTCGACGGCGGTGGCGTACTGCTCGATACAGCTAAGTGTGGAAGACCACTGAAATTGAGAAAATACTTGATGGTTTCTTTTTTTTTCAATCTCCTTCCGACCACTTTTCTCATCACCCCTCGTATCTTCGTTACTTCTACAGCCTCTTGATTTTACCCGACACGTTCGCTACTTTGCAAACGATCCGATCGATCGGTCGCCAATCTTATTCAATTCCCATTCGCGATATCATAGCTCGCAGATAATTGGATTCGAGTATCATGCAAATTTTCATAATTATCTTTTGTCTCCTTTCGAGCCTCGAAGAACTGCCGTAACAACGACCTCTTTTCAATGACTTTATATATGGCGGCTGTACGCGATGGCAAAGAATTTCTCTCAAACGAATTGGAGCTTTCAAGGCAGATGTTACAAAGCTCTTTCCAGCGTCTATTATCGTATGCTATAGCCTGGAACACGTGCATGCACAACTCTCGTACTACATTGAACCTCTCCCTCTCATTTTTCTCTCTTATTCATTCGCACTTCCATCCGTTCCATAAGTTAAGCCTTAAGCCGCCTCGATGTAAGAACTTCAAGGCCCGCGCAGTAAATTATATTTACCCCGACGATTGATTCCCATGAAAAATATATTTGTATAAAATATATTTGACTCCGGCGTAACTGGATAAATTCGATGAGCAAGTAAATATTGTACTTGGAGAAAATATTTGATATCCGGTTACACCGAAGATAATGTGTTTAGTAACAGAAGCGCATGATATAATGGCGGGTTAGGTAAAGCTATAGAAAAAAGCTTTATCGGTTCAGCGGATATCATATAAGAATCCGTGTATATATTTCGTCCTTTCGGTATTTCCATAAACGTCCACCAGGGAATCCCTTAACAAAAGCTGGATCAGCTGTCACTCTGAGTACACAGTTACCGACCGAACCAATCTAGCTTTCCTCTATAACGATAACTATGAAATATGATTTACCTGATGCCGGACATGGTGGCTGCCGAATACATTGACAAGTCATCAACGTACCTCTGATGAGACCACGCGAGACTGCTAAGGTCCGAGGAGTAATCCGTGGGCCCGAAACTAGAATAGCCAGCCGGGACAGACGGCGTTTGTAATGCTACTACCGGTGTGTTTAGTGCAGATTGCGAGTGGCCGCTCTGCAAGAAGACGTCAATCTTTAATCGTTAATCGAGAGAAACCCCCGGAGGAGCCTGACAGCCTCCTGGTTTGAATCCTCATTATTTGAGTCACGTCATCGTGATCCTGACGTGGCAGGCCGCGATAGCCAGAGGAATATTTACATCGTAATTGTTGTCCTCGGACAGCGGCTGTGTGAGGGGCGCGGGTATGACCACCCGCAGGTTAGCTCTGTGGGGATGAGGAGGTGGCGGGGGCTGTGGCGAGTGTCTCGACGGATTCCCTCCTTTACTTCCACCTCCACCGCCGACTCCCAATGCTGGCGAAGGTCCAGGACTTGGGGAACCGCCAAGTGGTGACGCCGACGGCGGGTATCCGTTGCTCATCTCCAGCATCGCTCCCGATGGGTACACTGTTGAGAAAAAGTCAAATTAGACTTACTAGTAATCCTCGCGATTAAATCCTCATTCCTGAACTTTCGAGCGATTCGTATCGGGAGTTTTGCTTTCGAGCCTCGTGCAATCGCGCGATAATGTCTTGCGTGATTCGACAGAGAATTTTTTTTAATTAATTCATTAATTGATAAGGCAATCGCCATGCTCCTAAAGTACGTGAGCAAGTAATGGGAATCTGCTGTAACTTTATTTGTATAAGGGGGCTCCCATGGGGGCTTGTAACGTGCGAACGCGTTCACGAAGGACTGTATTGCGGTAGCCACGTACGTGTTCAATTTAATTCATATATCTATGAAATTTAATACCGCAGACTTGAAACAATACTAAGGTAGAACTGTGAACGACGCGTTTTACATACAAGCTATTAACATTTATTAACATAATGAGTATTGTCGAGGAGGAAATATTGTCATTGTACGAATACAATTGGCGTCGTGCATTGCGAAGATTACCTGAATCAGTTTCAGATGACGACGGTCGGGGCGAGATGCTGGTGTGCGCCATTTGAGGACTAGATCCCAATAGAGATTCCCCATAACTGTTTACAGGAACAGATACGGGCAGCGTGTAATTCGATTGGCCCATTCCCTAATTGAATAAAAAATAAAATAATAATTAGGATCTTGCGTTATCCAAGAAACAAACGAAGCAAATTTATAAAATAATTTAGGCAAAGTATATAAACTTTTTATACAATTTTTCATATTTTCATTCATTTCTTAAGAAAGCAAAGGTAGCTCATTTTTAAAAATAAAATCGAATATCTACCCTGGTGCCGTTGTGCTGATTCCTCTGCATCATCATTTGAAACTCCTCGTCAATCTTGGTGTATTTAGCCTCGGTCCGCGGGGTGAGATTGTATTCGCTTGCGTCGGGCTCCGGACTCTCCGGGGACATGGCACCCTTATGCTCCTTCTTGTTGAGCGCCTGCAAGTGTCAGCAGACAGGTTCACGTGACCACACCGCCCGAGGGCACTCAACCTTCACATGCACATCAAATTCCAACACACGGTATCTACCCTCATCCGGAGATAAAGTACTTTGGAAACAAAAGAGAAAAGGAAAAAAAGAGAAAGACAATTTTGGCAACCTATCCCCATGCTACCTTCTCGTGGACTAACACTATTCTCCCCAAGTGATTTCCTGCGACAGAGAAATATCCTGGATGATCCAGTCTGAATTCTGTTGTGGCGAAGAAAAAAGGCTCAAATTCAGATATCCGGATCTACCACGTACAAGAGATACAAGGAGATGCTTATCGCTTGTTTTTCTTTATTTCCTTTTTTTTTTTTTTTTTTTTAAATAATAAAATCAGTAATGCCAAATCGTACGAGGATACTTCTCCGACCCAAGAGAACCTGACAAAGATAAATGGACTCACCTCGATAATATTCTTGTTGGTGAGGGACTCGTGGGGCTCGTTGTACTCGGTGTACTTGAGGAGGACCTTGTCCATGTCGGTACTCGCGTACTGGTACAGCTTGTTGCTCGAACTGAAGATGATAAGCGCGATCTCGCAGTCGCACAATACGGACAATTCATAAGCCTTCTTCATCACGCCGAACTTCCTCTTGTTGAACGTCACCTGCAAGATAACATCAATAAGCGACCCTGAATTTCAACCAACGTACAAATCCGACCGGATCGTAAAATCGACGTGGATCGGGAAAAAAAAGAACGTTCCGACATTAAGTAAATAATTCACAAAAAAATATATAACATTTGAATTGAAAAATTGAAAAATGTATAACTTTTCTCGCAAAACGTCACCGTATCGCTGGGTATCGACCTTCGAAGCCTCTTACCTGACGATTTCGTTCGTCCGTGATACGAGAGATCTGTATCTTCTTGCGACCCATTGTTGAAGTATATTCGTAACCCAGGAACACTCTTTCGATGATCTTGATGGAATGTTAAAAACACTGCAACAATGAGAAGAGGAAATGAGGTCATTGGTTAAACACTAAAAATATCGTTTTACGTAACATGAAACTGTTGACCGTTTAAAAGTGTGTTAACGAATTACTTGAAAATGGAAAGGAAAAAAAAAAATCAAATCTCATTGACGCTGAAAAAATTTTTATATCGCTCCGACGACTATTTCCTGACAACATATCGACATATCGTTTATGCATTTATTCGACGAGGCAAATTCTCATTTGCACTCTAAAGAATTATTTATCTCGCTAACAGTTTTACGGCAAAGGCACTGTGTACTTCACGAGAATTATTCAAGAAGCGAATGCTTGCTGCTAATCGCGGGCCAATAGATCTTATGAATGGCAATGCGCGAGCGTCACAGACAATTAAATTCATTCTCGTGACTCGTAACCATCCTCGTGAAACGAAATCGAGTAGAGTCTATCGGATAAATACAAGGATTGTATTCCACTGAAAAAAAAATATACATATATACGAAAAAAAAAACCCCGAATCATTGAAAAATTTTTTAAAGAAAATTATTCTCATTCAAAGTCCAACGTGAAAATATACTAGACTAAAAATAATGTAGATGCAACCAGCGGACGAGTATACGAAAAAGATATTAAAAGAGGCTTCTTCCTCTGGCGAGTATCAATTCCCTCTTTACGACTTCCACGAGAGATAACGTTAATTGATGAATGGTTGAAAGTATCGTAGAACAGAGCGAAACGACGTTTCGGCACGAGAGGCTTCTCGGTGGGAGAAAGACACGCCACGGTCCAAGAGAAATGACGTTACTAACTGGCGAAGCGGATGAATTAAATTTTCCACAGGAAAAAGAGATATCAGTCGATAAGTCATTGAATATTTACTCGTTGTAAGGTTCGATATTATTACTGTTGATAATATTTCCTCAGACAACACTGATACTCGAGCGGAATTTGACTTAAGTAGCGAATAAAGGATCGATTTACTGCGGTAGTCGGAAAATTGATGAATTTTTCGATGCCTCTGGCTCGTGGAGAGAAAACTATCGTCGGGTAACGCAGTTACCTGCTTTACCGACCGACCGCCCGACGGAGATAGCTACTCCTGCCCGTGTTGCTGTCTGGTGCGTGCGAGTAGGTAGAGCAAATATACACGAGGCGTGTGCACATCGTGTAAATATTACGAGAGACACACACGGGACGCTGCACGTCTTTTTCTTCACGAAAGGACGCACTTACGCGTGTCTATCTATCCGTACTCGTACGCACGATCGCGCAAACGCACCTGACTCCCATTTTCAACCGAGGTGCCAGTCCTCTTGCGTGTCTGTTCCGAAATATTATTTATTCCCAATTATGCGTACTTTATCGAGGTCGCCAGAGACTAGTCTTAATAGATGTTAAATGACCGTATAATGTCGACAGCAAACACGACCGTGTGATCATACACAGTGATTCTCATTCGGTTGACTATGCATAAGTACGTGTCTTGTAACGCGAACGACAAAAGACACAGCAGGTAGACAGAATTTGTTGCTTTTGTTATTTTAAAAAAAAATGTACATATTTTTGTGACGTTTACTGTTTTTGAAAGTATATATTTTTTTTCCCGTACAATCGCCACGTACGAATTTCTCGTGATTCTGTTTGATATCGTTATCGGTATTAATGAGGAGATCGAATTATTTATCCAAATGTTGTGAAGGCTATGTATGCAGTTGTATGAGCGTTGCATATTGTTCGCAGTGTATTGTCTGATGCCTATAAAAAGAATAGCGATCATAGTGCACGTCATAGAAAAGACAATGGAGGAAGACTAGTTTTCATGGTAACGTTGCTTTCGCGCTCTTTTCCAGCTCGAAAAGTCTTGTACGTCGGGCGAAATTGTTCTGGGTCCGGAATTTACAAGAGCAACAGTCCTATCGACTGAAATCGCGTTTATCGGCGGTTTATTATTGGGTCGAAATTGATTCGCAGGGAAATGGTCGGGAGCGAAGGGAGGGGGAGAGAGAGAGAGAGAGAGAGAGAGAGAGAGAGAGAGAGAGAGAGAGAGAGAGAGAGAAAGGAAAGCAAGCAGCAGTCTATCCGATCGAATTTGGTCTATTATACAAGAGTGCGACATCGAATAAGGGTCAGCGACCAAGCAGCGCACTGACCTGCACACATCGCGCCTCGATCGCCTTTTCTCAGGAACGAATGAATCTTTGAGTGACGTTGCGAAGGCCACGCACTGAATAGCCAAGAAGAGGAATAAGGATGAATAGGAATCTAGATGGATGCTGAGAGCGAGAGAGAAAGAGAGGGAGTGATAGTAGATAAGCTTCAGAAAAGAATCAGTAGCGTTTAGAATCCGCCTTAAGACCCTGTGAGAAATATTGACAGACTAATGGAGATAAACTATCCGCGTGTGTTTAGCGATTGAAATGGACCCGCAGCATAATTGGAAAGATCCAAAGAATATAAAACTATTGGTCATAATGGTCGAAGAACGCAGCGATGCATTGTGGGTGATAGAGAAATAAGACTTATTAAATTACGAGGGAGTTTGAGGATAAAGGCGCGAAACGTATTGGGGCAGGGATGATCCGAGATCTTCCGCTCATCTGGACCAGTTCCAAGAACGGTTCGGTGAGTCTGGTAGCGAGACAAAAAGAAGAGGAGGACACAGGGTACGAGAAAGAAGAGATCAGAGAGACGAGAGAGTTAAAAGATGCTCGTGTACCGTGCGACGGAACGACGTCGCGACGTCGCGTCCCGACGACACAATAAAAGAAGATTGAAAAGTGAATCTCATCCCCTAATGACATTCCTTATGAAAAACTCACCAATTCCAGGGCACTTGAGAAAATCAGAGGGTGGTCATAGCAGCGTGTATTCCGAAGCACAGTGAGGCGCGTGTCGCGTGCGTAAGGTCATCCGATGACAGGACGTGACCCCCCCTGAAGAGGGTTGCCGAGGACGCACGATAATAAAGCACCAGCGAGACAGAGAATCGCGCACAGCGTAATTCCGTTTGGTTATGTTTAGGCGGTGCGACGGCCGCAACGAGAAGAAGGCAGAAATGCCGACATGATCACCAAAAAAAAGACACTGCACGCAAAGAACCACGTAGCCGGAAACGGTTTAAAAGTTTGGCACAACGGTGTCCGTTCTCCAGAGACGATGGAAAAAGGGATCGATGATCCGTCCCCTCTCCAACCGGTTTGACCTCCCAGCTGTTGAGGGTTGACGCTGTTCGAGATCAGACGAAAAACTTCGGCTGGTTACGCAATCGTAGTAGATCGCAGCAACGGATTCCTTCGCACTTTCGATTCCCCGTTGCTTTTCCTGGAGTCGATCTGCAAAGCTTCTCTCTCCTCGTAGACGATGCCGCCACGATGATCCTCCTTTTCCCACGTAGATCCTCCGATCGTTATCCAAACTTTCCTTCTTTCCTCGAGGCTGACGATTGGCGTCCCTCGCGCGCACGGACGATTCGAAAAAATTGCTTCCTTTCCGGTCGGAAGTTCTTCCCGAGCTTCGACAGCCGGCGAACGCCCGTATATTTATAGGATCAGGTTAATAATACGAGTACGAAATTATTATTAGGTATCGTATCGCGGTACGGGACTAGATGTGTTGACTAGATGCACACTGCGAGCGTCTTTCTTAAAATACTTTTCACATGCGAGTGGCGGTTGCGGCGGTGGCGACGGTGGCGTCGCGGGGCACTACTCGGTCCGTGTTCGTCGTCCAATTCAAATTTAGAAACAACGTGCGTCGTGTACGGGGCGTTAAAACGGGGCGGTCGCGCGCGCTTCGACCAGTTCGCCCCGAGTTCGCAGTCGAGCCTGAAATAAAGATTGGGAAGTGGAGTGGCGGCAGCCGTATGTACCCGTCAGTCCACACGCTCTGGAGTTTGGTTGCTCGTTGAAGCAACGTCGCCGAGGGGCGTCCTCATTGGTCGATAACGCGAATGACGTCATGCGCTTGTTGGCCAATCCAATGAAGGCTCCTTCGAGCGCGCGTGCTCTCCTCTCGCTGCCCACTCCTCGCCGTCGCGTCGCCCGCCCCCC
>NW_014333995.1:180010-191234 GCF_000341935.2 Cephus cinctus | reverse complement strand
CGCCCCGAAACCTCCGCAACCCTCTTCCCACTCTCGGCGGCTACCGTCGTCGTCGGTCGCCGTCGTCGACGTCGGCGTCGCCAACACCACCGCCAACGCCACCGCCAAGGCGACACTCGGCGCTGTCGTTCAGCGCCGCCCAACGTAATCCTTCTCTCGCTCCCTCTCGTGGCTTCCTCCCTCGCTCTGTCTCTCTCGCTCTCCCTCTTTTCACCATCCCGCTCCTTACGCCCACTCCCTCTGATCCCCCTGCCCTCGAACCGCCGTTCTTACATCCCCCAGTGTTCCTCCGACGCTACTCCCCTCTCCACCCTCGTATCTTGATCTTACTCTCCATCTCTCTTTCTCTCTCTCGCTCTCCTTATCTTTCTCTCGCAATTTTCTTTCCTCTTCCTTTCTCTTGTTGTTTACCATTTTTATTTTTTTTCCCCATCACTTTCCCCGAACACGCTTGCTCTTATACACTACGCTCTCGTATCTTCATCTTCATCGTTATCTACTGTACAGCGACGCGTCTTCGTATCAATCTGACTGTAATTAGCACAGCTTTTAATTACGTCTGTAGCCCTAACGATCCGTGTATAATGAAGTCGTATCTGACAACGAGATGCAGATACGCGCTTACGAAGGTGGTCTAATTTTTTATATACATATATATTACATTGAAACTGATAAATATGATCGATCGTGGGAATTTCTTTAATTAGACGAAAATTTGACTTTGCATTATTCACGAGTTTTGCAAAATTCAAAATACACACTTCGAGCTTACTGGTATATATGCCCATCGCTGAATTATTTGCTTAGAGACGATTTTCGATTCGAGCAATCAATTTGTAATTGCCATAAGTCAGTTCTTGAACTGTCGATACGATTTCAGTGGAAACACCGAAGCCATTTATCCATTAATCAATTAGAACGGCAAATATTCCAACGTCGCTCGCTCGGAGATATCCATTTGGTAAATAGAACGCTGTGTATTCAAATTTTCAGGAGACCGTTAAGTGCAGTTCACTGTATCGATATTTGCTGAATTTATGAAATTTCCATCCAATTCAAATGAACGTCAATCACGAACGAATCGAGGACCTTGATGATCGTACATTTTTCTTCGTCCCTTAAAAAAAAAAAAAAAAAAAAAAAAGCGATACGACGAAGCTCAGGGTAATGTTAGCGATAATGACGGAATTTTATTTATTTGCGACAAAAAAAAAATGTGCAAATGCATAAGTACACTTGTTTGCATAAATAACAGTAAAGATTTGTACTAGGCAATGTACGAATGGATTTCATTTAATTAGACTAACTCAATTGCGTGACCGTTATCTCGTCTTTGCAGATCGACCTGTGCAATTGTACTTTTTATTAAATTAACAAATAAATACATACGTTTGTTGTTTAGAGAACTAAAGAAATTCTATGGTCTCGGGTAGAAGTGGAATTAATTTTGTATTCGAGGATCAATAGATGAATAATGGGACAGATCAATAAATATTTGTACGATTCCTACGTTATCGGCAGGATGACTGGAAGGAGACAAAGATTCAGATTTCAAATACTCGACGAAGGGAAGAATTTGAAATTTTCTATAACAGCGATATACGCGAGTAATACAGAATTCCAAAACATCTATATTCACGGAGCGATAAGACACATGTAAAACGAGAAGACAATAAAAGTTCACGTTGAGAATACAAAAAAAAAGTGAAAATTATGATAAGAAATATGGAAACAAAATTATCGCGATAAACATACCAAAGAATGACACGATACTGATGTTTGGCATTGTTGAAATTTTCATTTTTCAAAATTTTTTTCAAACCTGCAATCTACACTGATAACAGGTTACAGTGAAGATTCGTCTATCTTTATCAGGTGGTCGAGTAGACGATTAGGTGATAGAAAAAAAATTTGACTATACCGTTAAAAAAACTTTTCCTTCATAATTTGACTCACGTATTTATTCAGCATTCGGCCGAGTCAAATAATTAAACCACAATTCCGCTGCCGCGAGCAATCAATATTTTTCATAGAAATTTAAAAACCGAAATAACGTTTACGAATCGAGGTTTTAAAAAAGCTCAGAAATTTCCTGTAAATCGCAAATAAACTCGGAGAGTGTACCCAATCGATGAAATCGAGAAAGACGAAACTATCTTGGTCATAGACGAGTGCTGGTGCACCGGAGTCATCAAATTTTCAAACATAACCTGCTAAAAGTCCATCCTAATTATTGGATAATTCCAGATTGACCGCCTGACCTGAAGTACCAAATGTATCCAGAAATATCCGGATGAAATAATAAAATCAGACATCCGAAAGATGCATCGAGAATAAATATCGGAAAATTGTCTAAATCCGACGACGTAACCCGGTCGCTGGAAAAAGTAAAATTCGTAGAAAAACATGTTTAAATAAAAACAATCCCAGTTTGATTAAATCGCCTTTACTAGGTAATATAAAAAAAAAAAAAAAAAAAAAAAAAAAAAAAAACAAAACTGGGCAATCTAGTTAAATTGATCGAAAACGATCTAGGGATATTCTAATAACTCCGGGTAAGTATCTGGTCCCTATAAAACAAGAGACGGCCCCTGAACGTAGGAAGGGGCGAAAGAGCAAAAGAAAATACCAGGTGGTGGCCAAACCTCGTATTCCGTAGGAAAGGACAGAAATGCTAGTGTTAAAAAGTACGAAGCTACCCCGAACGAAGGGTAGCCTTGAACCCTGAAGGGCTGCTGTACCACTGTCGAGAAGCTGCGGCGTCTGCCGACGCACCGGATATCCGCTCAATCTGGCCTTCCGACTTAAGGAGCGTCCCCGACCGCTTCTGTGCTCTGTTTCGACTGTGACTTCACCGGATTCGTCGAATCAGCCTGTGACACATGAAGAAAGATCGAGGCCTGATTAAATCACGTGTCTCATATATGTAATCTATGAAAAAAAGAAAAAAGAAAAAAAGAATTCTTTTGCAACAAAATTTTTCCATACAAACGAAACACGTGATTGAATCTTTATAAATTATTTCAACGACTTTCATATTCGTATTATTTTCCCGTTCCTTAACTTCCTCCTCGATTAATCGTTGCACCTCGTTACGTATGCAGAAAATTGCATATAATTACGAGGTGAAGAATTTAATGTGCTAGCGAAGGAGGTCAGGTACGAGAATAGATGTAAGAAAACAATGTAAGTAAGTTATTGTTATAAATCAAAATTTCTCTCGTAAAGCAAATACGTCATCAATTTCTACGTATTCGAATTTCATTCAATTCTGTCGAATCCTCGCAGACGGCTCGAATCCATTCGATAGTATAAATCTATAAAGATAAATTTTTTTTTTGAAAAAAAAAAAAGAAAAAAAAAATTGGTACTTGGTATTCGAGCTACTTAAGGTATTTGAAAGCCACGTAATTAAACTTTAGCATTGAAGTGGATGTTTCGATTAAACAAAAAGTAGGCATTTCGCTGAACCAAGAGAGAGTAATTTTTTTTTCCGAAAATTTCACAGTGCCCATTCAAGCAATTTTTCTTAATGCTTACTAGATAAAGCACAGAAGTAACTGTTAAGATCTTTCAAGCTGAAACGATCTGTAGCGCGTATCCCCGTATAGGCAACTCTAAAAGGCATCCCAAAAAGCGAGACACGAGAGTCACAACTGCGCCACGTACCGCCGAGGAATACGCGTTTTGCGCAGTTGGCACGAATTCAAGAAAAAGGGACTGTATAGTGCCGGAGGTGACGTCACTTTTATAGAAGCAACACGCCACCTCGAGCTACGCTCGTGTTCCCATTGGCCAAGGCAAACTCAGCGGCGAATTCGCAAAAAGGCAAACGAGGGGGTTTAATAAATGTCGGGAATAAGATTAAACGAAACAAAAGAATATTTCCAAATCCAGCGTATTTCCATAGCGCGATAGAAACGCCAAGAGCGTCCATTGTGAAAGCCAACGAAAGTAAGTTTGACGCACGAGTTTTTCTCGAAAATCAAAATAATAAACGTTAAACGACCCAAGTCAAGTTAACGTTCTCTTACCGAGAAGATCGTGGCTATCTGAAAGATTAAAAAAAAAAAAAAAAAAAAAAAAAAAAAAAAAAAAAAAAAAAAAAAAAAAAAAAAAACACAAAAAAGGAAATACTCTCCGGAAAAAGTCACTCTAGCAAACAAATCCTGCGTGGAACGACTAAAAACGTAAAAAAGCCGAAAAATCGCGATAAAGCCCGAACGAAAGAAATTGCGAAACCATGAAATATGAAACTCGAAAAATTCAAATTTAAAGAAAACCCCCAAAAATTATCTACTCTCAAAAGTAGTAAATCCCGCGTCAAACAAAGTCTACTGGAAGCCCAGCAAATCGGCTGGACTTTGCGAATGCGCAACAAGTCCAAACCAATTTCGTGAGATCCCTCCTGAAGCCTCGTCCTCAAAGGCCTTGAAGAGTGGCGACATGTTGTGTCCTGTTGACTTGTCCTTTCGAATCAAAAGTCATTTTACAGCCCCAGATCGGATGCCCGATAAGTCCCACGCGTGCAAACACAATTATAACTGTACAGAAAATGTCAACTTTCCATCGAAGAACGCGGCGCATAGCCCCAAGCCAAAGTTGCTACAGGGACCCCCGATCTACAGGAAGTTTCAGTCCAGCGGTAAACGCGTAATTAGGAATTGTGCGGTGAACGATAATCCTTGAAATCAAGAACGAACCCAACTAATGTTTCCCCCGCGAAGATAGTATCTAAGAGGACGCCACGATGCTTTGCATATCAGTCCCATTTGGCAATTCCTCGAGCGGCCGACAGACAGAGGGGAGGAGGGACGCAAGGGGAGAGAAATAAGTATGGCGTCTGATGACCCAACCAAACCTCGATTGCCAAACGAACAAACGAAACCGCGGGAGCGTCCAAGACTCGGTTTAGAGTTTTCAGCCGCTTTTCCATCCATTCGACGAGTCCGAAGAACCAGGTGGTGGACAAGGGGATACGCGAATGCCGTCAAGTTAGTCGTAAACGATTAATAAATAACGAAGAGATAAAAGGGCGTCGATAAGCACACACAGACCCTTCGCAAGAAGAGACTCGAGCGAATCCATTGTCCTTAAATCGTACGCGGACTCCCGTGACGTTGTCGTCGAATGCAACGTATATCGAGCCGTGCTGATATCGATTGACGTGAGAACGGAATTACTGTCTAGAACGTGAGACCAATTTCAGACGATACAAGAAGACAGCCGATACAACTGAAGATGGCGTTTTGGACGTCGCAGCATAGAATTCGTTTACGAGCGCAATACCATTTGTAGGTTATGAAATAACTGAAGCTATACGAAGTGACATTGTCAATGATACGAGACACTTGGATCGGTCGACACTGCTCTTAAACACTGGCTGGGAGGCTAGGTATCTCCCCCCTACAGGACCCCCTCGGCCACCCGTCATAACAATACCCATTTTCCTAGAAACGTCAAACCAGAAAAATTCGTTGGATAATCCCTCAGAGCACCAAGCACTGAATTATATCCTCTATGAGACTTACATGGGACGTAGTCGCGTATCCATGGTACGATTAATAATAATAATGAAATCCGTGTTCTCACTAAGAAGCGTAAGACGTTCTGAAACGCGAATCGAGAGCTTGCGAGTCGGCCGAGAAGCAAAGAAAAAATTTAATAAAGAAAAAAAAGGTATATCACTCCTCCTCGATACAGTAGTAAAATCGAATGGACGTTCAGGGCCGTACGGTAAGGGCGACCCGATCTCGACCGACGTTGCGTACGTATAACGGACAAGGGACTACTTAGCGACAGGACAAAAGACTCGAAGGACGACGTTACAGGCGTTAAACCAAAAGTCGTCGCCGGTTATACGAGACTCATTAAAAATCGAAAGGCGGCGCCGAGGTGCATGGACTGCGCGCGCCAAACCAACTAAGCGGGCCTTTGATTGTAAAACGTTTTCGGAGCGAGGCACACGTTGCGCGGGGTTACAATTTTAGCATGTAAGTATTAACAAACCGAGGAAAAGATACCAAAAATAATTTCGGTGTGAAGAAATAAATCGGGGTGCGTAGTGGCAGTAGCAGTAGCAGCAGCAGGCAGGCAGGCAGCATCAGCACCGGCATCGTCGCTCCGTGTGTAGGGTATTATAAGAAGAGGAGGACCGACCTATGGGTAAGTCAAGAAGTCGAAGGGAGAGCGAGATATACGCTCGGCGAACAGAGTGAAACGAACGGACGGACGCTCTTAGGCTATGCTAAAGGCTGCGAGCTGCTGGTAGGACTTACCTCTGCTGTTTTTAGAACTTCACTCCCAGAACTGCACGGGCCGAGCCAAGCCAAAACCAAAATACCACCGATATAGCCGGAGAGCCTATACCTCCTTGGGAGAATCTAAGCTATACCCAGGCTCTGCTACCTAGTACCCTACCCACGTGACTAACCTAACTGACACATCACCCCCCGAGAGACGCCCGATGACGATGATGGCCGCTCTCGACTAACGGCACGACGTCGCGACGCCATCCAGCATCCAGACTATAACGTGACTTTGGATTTACGAACGAGAATTTCGCTTTTCTTCTTCTTTCTTGGTTACTTATTTGCCTTCTCTCTCTCTCTCTCTTGCTCTCGCTCTCGCTCTCTTTATACGACCGACGCAAGACCAACCTGGAATCTCGTCTGGCTTTATAACCTATTCGCCACTGAATTTCACAATTTCCTTATTCCCTCGCTACATTACACTCTTATATGCCCTATTCTACTTTCTAACACTTTCTTCCTCTCCACTTGCAGAGCTTGATGGCTCGGAGTATCATTTGTTCTCTAAACTGATTTTTCTTATGAAGATGATCAGGTCGACGGTCAAATTGCATAAGTATATGAATTTCCCAATGACACGTGACACGGCACGACAACTATGTATAAACTGACGATTGACATGTATATAATTTAGAACTTTTTTTTTTGTCAATTTAACAATTGATTTCGTCAATAATAAAGTTTCCTCCGATTCAAAAATAGAACGAAAACTGCATTAATTATCGGATAACCTGATTTCAAGTTAGTTGAATAATGGTTACCGGGAATGTAAATTTATTTCATAGAATTCCTAGCTCCCGTACCCGTCAGATTTGACAGTGTATATGAGAGTTCATTAAACCGACAGCATCCGTCCGTCGCATTTTAATAATGAACATCGAGGCAAGAGGAAAATGAAATTTGATGCACTGAAGCTTGAGTAATTCAGTAGCGAATTAGTCAAAATTGTGTCTTAAGCGCAAGAGGAAGTACCACGTAAACTCTTGACAAGTCATACCGTACAATGGAATCCTAGACTGCGCACCTTACAAGAGATCTATCGAATTACAAGATCCGCCCCATCGTGTGAAATTTACTATTAGTATCCGACCTAAATTGAATCTGGTTAAACAGAAGGACGTCTTCTGAATTCCTTATGAGTCGACAGTGTCGAAGTGGATACCTACTCGACTAATCGAATCCCAGTGCACCCCGAAAACGTCTTTCAAGCCAAAAGCTACGAGTCATAAGATTGCGAAATTCCTGCCATTTATCCAAATAATAAATCACGAGTCTCTTTGGCTCCCCGGCAGCAATAAAAAGTGCCTGTCAGATAGGCTACCAAAAAAACAAAAAAAAAAAACAAAAAAACAGAAGAGCCATTAAATATTTTCTCAATTTCAAATATGAAACGTATCGCCATTCTAGGAGTACGTGATATTGAAAATTTCAACCTTAAACATCAAAGCCTCGCCGATACGAGGATCCGTCTTATAACTATTTATCTCAAATATAATAAAGCAATTGCTGATATTCATTCATTAAAGAAATAATATACAAGGACGAGCCCGACGACTTCGTTTCCATGAACCGATAGAGAGGTTAGAAGTAAATTGTTATTTAAAAAAAAAGTCTTTAAAAAATATCTCAACCCAGATTACAAAGGTATGAGGGACCCGCAGCAAGCAGGATCGGCAGTGCGTAAGTAAATAAAAAAATAAAAGTATACGCAGCATCCAGTAAGTGCGGTGCGAGTGGCGCGAGGGGTCGTGCCGTTTTTTTAAAACGCGAAGCGCCGTAAAGAAAAAGACCCAAGTAAAACGACATTGCTCCGGATCGGCACGTGCCACTCGATAAATCTGTCGGCAGCTGACGGGCACAGCCGGCTGCGTGCCGCGTTTCTGCTATACGGTCCAGGAGGGCTGACATCCCCAAGAGCGTATATCCCACGTGTCGCGTGACTGGCCGCAACCCCCGTTCGACGACGAGCTTCGTATTTCGTTGAGAAAACGTCCGATTGGTCCATCGGGACGAAACGGCTACGCGACTTGATCTCCACGTGAGTAATCTGGACCAGAGAGACTCTCGCTACCCTCGTTCAGCCTGGGCTCGCGTATAGATAGCAGACCCAGAAGAATCTCTCGATGCAGCAGGAACATTCCGAACGGTGTGATACCCGCCTAATTCTGGCATCTTCGGCAGCCCCAGCATCCTCCTCGGCTCGCTAGCCGCTTTCTCCCAGCTCCGGTGAATACATCGATCTCAGCATTAACTCAAGGACCACCAGGTACCAGATCAGCCAGGACAACGCCGTCTGGGGGGTACGAAGCATATCGCGAACTGCCAAAAAAAATCATCAAGTCCAGTTCGCTTACTCAGAAAAACACATTGAAGATCGTAGCAGCAGCAGCAGCAGCAGCCATATTCTTTGTCCTATGACACGGCGAAGTCAAAGCTTCGATGCTAATTTTAACCAGCAGCAGGCCCGAGTCGGAGTACCCGAAGGCTGAGGCTGAGCAGGAGCAGCCGCCAGAAACCAGAGCACGTGCTTCAAGTAAATGACGTGTGCCTTGAACTCTCGTCCTGCCTCACCTGCCCCCTCGCCATCGCCACCAGCATCACCCAGCGGACGGTCATACTACACTGCTTATCAATCATCCTCGGGAGGCAAGCTGCGCCCGGTGCTTGCAGGTAGAGCCCAGGCTCCCACTGCTGGCAGCAGCCATCGATTAATCGCCGCTACTTCCTCCGGCTGGGACCTTCGATTACTGATCTTGCTCGAGGTTCAACGTGTCAAAAGTTCATCCCGAGGATTTACGAGTTAAGTCCAGTTAAGTCCCTCTCGAAGACTGGCAGCTCTGGGTATCTTGAGGTCGACCCTGGCTCGACTTGGTTTTTTTCTTTAATTTTTCTTTTTTTTTTAATCAACAACAAAATGGCACGAGGCAACAATTTACCGAAGCTTCGAGACAGCGTACCCTTTCGACTTTTCGTCTGAGGGGGAGCTTCGCTTCCGGTTCGTCTCTCTCTCTCTCTCTCTCGGATCGAGCGTGTCCAGACTTCCTCAAGAGGAAGAGGCGCTTCCACATTGTGTAGTATCAGGATCGCGTCGCACGTGGGGCGTGCTCAGCCGTTATCCCGTGGAGCAATCTCTGTAGGAGGCTGGAAAACACATGTCCCGCACTCGCGCCGCCTGGCCACGTGTGGGGTGGTTCGGCGCTGTTGCTGCCGTTCTGCCGTTGCTTCCTTGCTTTTACATTGAGAGCGCGTCCGAGAGTCCCCGTAATTCAAAGCCACGTGACTACGTGTATTTCCATGAGACGTATTTTGCTTGAGACTCCTCAGTTATCTCAATAATAATTTCACGTTAATCCAAAGGCCTCGTTCGCAAGTGCCGACACGACCGTCACCACGGACGCAGCCTGGTCGAACCCTAAGCAAGGCAAACTCCATTGTACAGCCCAAAAACAATATTTAACCTCGTGTGGCACCGGGATAAATCGATGAGACGGGATAATTAAGGACTTCTCCAGAATCACGTGAAATCAATCGATTAGAAAGAAAAAAAAGTATCAGGTACCAGTATCAAGAACAACTAGAGAACTCATAACAAGCAAATAATGATACAGCCATCCGGTAAGTTTCGCAGGTCGAGTGTCGGGGTCCTTAATTCTATCTTTCCGCGCGCGTGGATACAGACCGGAGGCTGTAATCTGAAACTGAGAAGCGCATCGGGCGATGAGTGAGATAACGAAGGCTGATCGAAGGAGCTGTACCAACTAAGAAGAAAAAAAAAAAAAAAATATTTCCCACGTCTTCTCAAACTTATTCCTGAGTCTCTTAATTGATCGTCACCACGTAGCAGCCTAGATCGATCTCCGTGATCGGTTCCACGAGAATTTTCGCAATTATCCCCGACCCTCCTGTACAACTTTCTTACATACATGGCTCGATGATTGCTGTATCTTTCTAATTCACTCTCTCTTTTCTTTTATCCAATCTATATATATATATATATATATATATATATATATATATATATTTTAAATTCTCTAGCACGATAACCGATCATCCTACTGGACAGGAAATTGTATCGACGGCCGACATAGGTAATGCGTGCTCAGGCGGTGCGTTCGCTTGAAACGCGACACCGCGGCTGTGCCAGGAGATCCGGAGGGCTGACTCTGGGTAACCCAGTACAACTGGCGGACCCGTGGACTCTTAGAGAGAGAGAGAGAGAGAGAGAGAGAGGAGCCAAACATCAACCAACCGAGTGGCCCAGCAGGCTGTGTACGTGGTCTCTATGTGAATCGGTGCTAGCCGTAGGTGTACATATACAGGACACGAGTAGGACAGAGAGAGAAAATGGTAGACAAGAAGAATAAAAGGAGGAAGAAGAAAAGGAAGAAAGTCAAAGTAGTAAGAAAATAAGAAGAGAGAGAGAGAGAAGAGGAAGGAGCCAGAAGAAGAAGAAGAAAGGAGAGAGAAGAGAAGAAAAGAGAAGGAGGGATAGGAACGAGGTGGCAGCTGTTGGGCGCGTGCGGCGTCGAACCTTTTAAGGCGCGATCATCGGACGCCCGGCGTCGCAGCGTCCCCACCGACCACACTCGAACCTCTCCCCCCCACCGCCGACGTCGGACGTAGTCATCGCAACTACCACCACCACCACCACCACCACCACCACCCACCACCCACCACCACCAGAACCAGCAGTACCAGTAGCGCTTCTACCATTACCGTACCGACGCTGCTACCAGCAACAGACATTATACCTTCGACTCTCATCCCCGACTTAGCAACCTCCTTCCTCTCTTGGAGTCCTTATCCTCCTAATCCTAGTCCTTAAAAACTCCAGGATACCAACCGTCGGATCTTATCTTGCTTTCAAAATCCTCTCGATGATGCAACCGATCGTCGTTAGGACCCCCACCCCC
>NW_014333995.1:176812-179731 GCF_000341935.2 Cephus cinctus | reverse complement strand
CGATGACTCCACCCTGGTTACTCGATTTACTCGCGCAGCCTTCGCGGCGACTACTTTGCTCAGTGATGATCCTCCCTGTATTGGGGCATTTCTTTTTTTTTTTCCTCCTCTATTGGCCACACTGCTGCCAGGTATTGTTTTACGAATTTTTCTTACTACTATAGGAGTTCTGGTGAATGGATTCTTTTTTTTTTTTCGGGATTCAACTCGCCACGAATTTTCGTCTCGATTCCGACCCGTAGCGAAAATTTGTAAAATACGATACCCACTTGCTTTTTCTCGATGACTTTACGAAAACATGTGAAATTATTGAACGTTCTTAAAATTTCCATCCGTCACTTAAACTGGCACTTAATCGGCGCGGAATGGTACCTGCTGGGGACAATTGTGAACCTAAGACGGTCGATCGTCCGAGAGACACGATTTTCAATCTAATCGTTTAACGATTTACACTGATAAACATCATATGTGATACCTGACATCTGCCAATGGGAAATACCGGTACGGTGTTTGCTTTTACGTAAGATTTCTTATATCTTCAAAAACTTGTGGGACGATCTATGGTATAATAAAGAAATAAAAAGCCAATAGACTTCTATAGGAAAAATGTACTAATGATCATTCTTCTTGGAAATATAAAATGTCATATCCGATAAACGATCTTGCGATAAGTTTTCGCTTCGTGAAAATATTGCAATTTTTTATCTGGACGATAAGAGAACCCGATCAAATGTCACGAATTATTGAATGCTTTAAAATATGTTTTTCTATTTCAGCCCCCAGCCCTCCCCATGGTTACTTACTTATTTACTTTTACTACTTTTCCCAGAGCTGTGTCAAAGAATTAATAATTATATATACTATATAAACAATATTCAAAGCACATTACAAAATTTTGTTTAAATGCACAAAAGATACGAAGAAAAAATCTTCTTGCACGAGAAAAGAGCAAGGCAAAAAAAAGTATCAAAAAACCCTCAAATTTTCTCCAAGCATAATCAATTTTTTCTATTTCCTTTTAATTTACCAAAGGACTGTCCATATTAAAACAAAAAAATTACACTCATAGCCGCTCGGCTCGGCATGTCTGATTATCTACTTATACGCTAAGCGAAACTTAGCGTATCCTCCCTCCCCTCCCTGCATATCTTCGAACACTGATAACCCAAGCAAAAATGAACCCTGGTTAGCCCAAGATAAAAAATTAAAAAAAAAAAAAAAAAAAAAAATGGCAAAAAATTACCTGCCTAAAATTTAAAAAAAATCACCACTCAGCATCCGCCTGTATCCTCGTTAAAAGTGATTCAATGCCGAATGCAGTAACCGATATAAATAAAGATAAGAAAAAAATCTTATCCAAGTGTCATAATAAAATTTTAAGCCGTCTCCCCAGCAGCTGACAGAAAAAAAAAAAAAAAAAAAAAAAAAAAAAAAAAAAAAAAAAAAAAAAAAAATGGCAAAAAATTACCTGCCTAAAATTTAAAAAAAATCACCACTCAGCATCCGCCTGTATCCTCGTTAAAAGTGATTCAATGCCGAATGCAGTAACCGATATAAATAAAGATAAGAAAAAAATCTTATCCAAGTGTCATAATAAAATTTTAAGCCGTCTCCCCAGCAGCTGACAGAACAAATAGATATATATTAAAGGGCAGAGTATTGACGGGGTTCGGTAGGTGAATGTTATACATATATATATATAACCAGATAAAGTCTAACTATACTATACTACACTATATATATGTATAAAGGGTAAGACAGGCCCGTAGGTACGGAAGGTACTGTGTAGTTTGACGATCGTGCACACCGTACAGGTAGAAGAAACGTTGCTATGGATACGACCATGGCCACACTCAATCAATACGCGATGGGGCGTCGGTTCGGTCGGTGACGCAGGTAAAAGGCCCACGTGGTTCTATGGCCACGTGCAAGACCTCCATTCTTCTAGCAGAGGCTGACGATAAGACTCTGAGATACATAATAATCATCTATCTCCCCGTCCCTGAACGAAAGATCTGTGAGAATAAAATTTTTAAAGAAAATAATTTTTTCTTCATACCATAAAAACTCTCGCAGAGATCTCGCGATTATGAAACATTGATTTTTACCTGAAAATGAAGAAACACGAAAGGAGAGGAAAGAAAGCAGAATGCCAGATACGTAAAAGTACGTAGAGGCAATTAGAATTTTTCACTGGACACAGACAAATGTGAAGTTGGGCAAATACGAAATTTCGAACTGACTACGAGGTTTAATTTTGCATATAAAAAATGTCCAAAGTGAAAGGTCAATGCTGGTCAGTGAATTATCAAAAGTTTAACGGGTTAAGTGAATTTGGAAAAAAAAAACGCCTGATTTACGATAAAAACTTAGACCGCAGTTGTAAAGTTATTTCAGGTTAAAATGGGGAGTCACGTTAATTGGGATAACAATTGGAAATTGAATCCGAGTGAGAATTTTTTAAAATCTTCAAAACAAAATAAATAGAAATCCCTTTATGATTTTCTTCTCGTCACGTATTATCGAGCGTTATCGGTGACGATCATTCATAAATGTATTTCGGATGATAATCATTAGTCCGAAAATGACTTTACTTGTAAATTGAATCGAGCGCGGAAGCTTCGCTTAACCCAGTGTCCGTGTTTCGAGCGTAATAAGAAGAGTCAATGTTTGGGTCATATGCTTGTTGGCAACTTTGCATATCTCAGAGTTCAAGTATGTTTTCTGTCGCGAGGTCAAACGTGGGCATTGTTATAATAAAAGTGTTGCGCTATCTCAGGGGAAGGTCTAGGTTTCGTTAGATCATACGATAAGGGGATATCCGATAAGAGATCGACTCTACCGGCATATCTGCAAGTTCGAATAAGTAACTGAAAAAAAAAAAAAAAAAAAAAAAAGTTAAAGCAGGATTAAATTTTG
>NW_014333995.1:0-176672 GCF_000341935.2 Cephus cinctus | reverse complement strand
AAAAAAAAAAAAAAAAAAAAAAAAACTAGTTAAAGCAGGATTAAATTTTGGATGCGCTATGTTCAGACAAAAAATGTCAATGCTTATATATGAATATTGATATATCCTTATTGACGGGTATTACGTATGGTTGGAGGATGCTGTCAGCATCCGGTATATGCTTTTTTTTTCTTCGCATTATTTGAAGAAGACTGAAATAAAAAAAAAAAATTGAGCTTTTTTCCGCGCAAGCACATTGCTCGACGTCGCTCTCGTTTCCGCGAAGCAGAAAATCGATACTGCGAGATACATTCTTTATTCGTCCGAAGTGAAATCTTTCAGGCATTTATTGGAAATACGTGTGAAACGTCAACCGCGGGAGAAACGCTTTTTCTGCCGATAGAGTGCAACCGAAATCAAATTTGGATTCGAGCCTAACGAAACATTTGGCAATGGAAATTATACGTGAATAGTGAGGCAATGAATGTACGCGATTTATGATTTTTGTTAAGGAATCAAATTTTTTTTATAAATTTTAACAATGGACTCTAATTATCTCGTACATAACTGATAACTAAAATGGGTGTAATGTTATTTATTGAAAATGTTCGAAAATTTTGTTGCAGGTTATAACGATAGTTCGTCGTGACTTCGCGCAGGGCGTCTTGCAATATAAGATATTGTTTAAACAATATAATGATCATAATTCCACTCGTAATTGACATTCTTCGACATAATTGTCAGTTTCTATTGAAATCTTGTTCTTCGTCAGAGTAAACAATTGCGGCATTAACATCAGACAGTGTCGCTGTATATAAATGCAAACAAACTCTCACCTTGATTTACATATAGATATAAATTGTAAATCTCCAAAGAACCAGAAGAATTACAATGGGTATAATAAGTATAGTATTTAATATATTCGTTCCTCTTGGTCCGCGTCGAAAATTCGTAACGACGAAATGTTACGGTTATCCCGGTGGAACGTAAAGTTTTCCATGTTACCGACTGAATTTCGCGAGATAAATAAATCCAATGCGTAGATGGCGTTATCGGATGAGAAATCACAAGACTCCCCAAACCCATAAGCCTAACATCAAGGACAAAAAACAAGCAAACAAAATAGTTTTTGAATGCATTCATTCTCAATTGATGTTATACTGGATATAATTATTTTCGCTAGATATACATCCAATGAGATATCATATATTTACATACGAGAGGCTTTATGTTTCATGTTTGGTATTTCTTATGTTATCTTGAGGAAAATTCATTGCGACAGAAAATATTGTTACTTGCTTCATTTTGCATTGCTTTACGCAATAATGCTGTGTGGGTTAGAGATTTTTTAAATGTTACCATCAATTTTAGATATAGATTTATTGGGATAATTTACATTGCTCTCAAAGTAGAATAAAAAATATTGATATTTTTTATGTAATAGTCTCAATTTTTATCATCATGTATCTGTTATAACAAAGAGGAATCCAGGTTCAACAAAGGCTAAAGCAATTATTACTTTAAGATAATGATGCAGCTGTTTAAACTACCTTCGGTACATCAGCCATAATAGTTCAATGCTGTCGGTCAAGAGAGGAAAAGAACTGACATTAAAATCAAGGAACAATTTAATATTCTATATGTAAACATGATGGTCAACTGTTCTGTGTTACTGTTAATGTTATATAAATTATACATGTACAATGAGGAGTAGAATTTGCTCTATTGTTATTAAAAATATAATTGATTGTATATACAATTTAAAAAAGTGTTCTATTGCGTCTCGATATTCTTTAGCAAGATTATTACTTCAATATATTAACTAACGTAATAATATAATATTGTAATATATAAACTTGGTATAATTACTAAACCTAAGGAAGTTTTTATCAGCATCATATGCAGAATGGTTTAAACCGTATAATAACTAAGTGCATAATAGTCGTACCCCACAATACTCGACATCTAACCTAACTGATTCAGGTTTAGTGAAATAGCAAAAGCAAGCATAATAAATTACGACATTAATTGATACTACAAACGTTGCATATTTCAAATCAGATCTTAACTCAAAAGATTCTTGTTCGGTTCGCAGCGAATGATCAGTATAGATACCTCGAGATTCTCATCAGACTCACATTATAGACTATTATTCCTAAGAAGTAGTAAAGCATAAACAAAACAGAAGAAACAACATATCACAAACGCATTGGATTGAAAATATGAAGAAACATCTCCCCATAAAAAAGTGGGAAAAACAGTATTGATTAAATTCAAAAGCGATAAAACAATTTTTTAACTACAACTGCAAAGCTCGCAATGGAGCTAAGATTATTTCCCCAAGTAATCTCTCAGATAGAAGATCGATCCAACCCCCTCGTGAAGCCACAAAAGATCACGTAATGTAAACTCTCGACATTTGGTTCCATACTTGCTGCAAACAAGATCAATATATCCGCAAGAAGGGACGAGGAACGTTAGTTACCGTCTCCGCGAAAACCATAAGACAGAATACTGAAATCTCGATAAAATCCACTGCGGGTCTAACATCCCTTCCAATAGTCAAACGCATCGTCAATAAAATCATTATGCAGGTGAATAATTTTTTTTTGAAAACGAAACTCAATGTCATATGCATGTGTGAAGGCCATGTCGAACAGACTGTACCCTTGCGGATGAGTTTTTGAAAAGGCGACGTAGCGCGTTAATAGTTCGATGGTACTCACGATTTTCACCGGTGGAGCCTCGGTTCTCGGGCCTCGGTTCCCCCTGTTGTCCACTAATTATTTAACTTCGCACAGCAACATTATTGTTGAAAAAAAAACTGAACGAGCTTGATCAAAACCACAATTTTCATGACGTCATCGGGCGCGGGCATGCGCAAACAGATTTCGGTGATTTTCCACGTATCGCGAAAACACGTGCGAATCAACGCCACTCTTCACGGCACTACATCGCTAGGAAACCCGTAACATCCTCGCCTCGACACAGTCGGGCTTTCTGCAGATTCCGAGTGCGATTCGCGAAAACCACCGCGGATGCAGACATCCATCCATCCACTCCCACTTGTTAAGTGACGTACACTGACGTCATCGATAGTTTACCTTGAAGCATGACATTGAAGTGCATTGCTGCCAACTTTTCACTCGACAAAATCCCTGGGAAGCGAAACAACCGGCCGGTCGATCTTACAGAATCTTCTCTCTACGGAAGAAAGCATTCCATAACTTAACGATCCTTTGGTTTTTCCTTTCTTTCACACTCCTAATAATACTTTCATAATAGAAGCGACGAACTCCCACGTTATTACTCGAACGTAACTTCGAGAATATCAGCCGCAGATCTTCTTCCTCTCTTTTCTTTCGCATGCTCTTCTCTTCTTATTCTCTCACTCTTCCTCTTGGCCGGTCTTCTCTTTCTCGTCCACTCGCATTCTTCTGTTTCTTCGTCTCTCTTTCTCTTTCTCCGTTCCTGCTTGCCCTTTCGAAGCGAGCAGTGATGAAAATCTTGAAGATGAAATTCACTATTTACGTGATGTTGTGTATACTCTTTGAAATCTGATTATAATATTTACGTTGTGAAAGAAAGAAAATAGTATTGTGCTTGTGTCAGCTCTGTATTATCTTTATGCTACGTACGTTGCGCAAACTCCTTTCTTTTTATTATGACAAAAGCAATGAAAACAAAACGGTAACGTCGCGGAAACAAATGCTAGACATTTTCTACGTACGACAACGAACCTATTAGAAAAATGTTTCAGATTTTGAGATAAATTTCTTGTAATTAATGTGTTTGTCCCATTAAACGTATCACGTATGTGCGAGCAATGATCTGTGTCTCTGCTGTGAAATGATAAATCATATTATTCCATGTAAGATACGAATTGTGCATTAACTCTAGTTTTGACGTTTTCTTATAAACAAAGCGCCTGTTTCAAGCAAATATAAAGGGAAAAAAGAAACTGATTAAGACATTAAATATCAAATACTCTTCTCCCTTTCAGGCTGTCGCTGGCCTAATAAGTGAGGTTTATTTTATATAACGGGCTATAAATACTCCTTTGAATAATCAGTTGTATAAAATACTGAATTAGGTATGTATTTAATATTGTATTACTGCTAGTCATTAATATTTAATTACCATATAATCGGAGTTAAAATTTACACCTTCCACAATTCACGTCTACTTCGTTTGAGAAAAATATACGTATGTACTAAGGAAGTTTTTGAATATGATAGCTTAGCTGCTATTGGCCGAACGACTTTACTAGATCTAGTAAAACACTCTCCTATTGGCTCGCCGTGAGGTCGTTTTGAAAAGGACTCGATTACTCAAGAATTCTATGATTTATGCATCCATTCAAATGTTCTTGTAGAATTGACTCTGAATTGACGTAAAAAAGTATAAACATTTTTAAAGGATGTACTTCTATATTATATTACATCGCGCGATAAATTGGCGTCATTGAACGTTATTAATTTACACTTCATCACTTGATATACTCTGTCGATAAATACAATACAACACACATTGAGCAATATATATTGATTTTTTTAAATTCTCATGAATTGTTGATGCCGATGCTATTTTATGTAAGATTATGATTTCTTACTCTAATCAGGATTCTTTTATATTTTTGTATTTCTTTTGATAATGAAATCATATCGTTAATCTACATATTCAGATTACACGTTCAAAGCTCGTCACCTGACGTGACATATTCACTAGCAGATATCATCGTATACTTCCATTAACTGATATTTACTTAGTTCTATTAACTAGTGTTGTAAGTCAAGAGTGGTAAACGTATGTTAAACTATTTAGACGGAAGATGCTACGCTATTCTGTGCAAAAGTTGGGACTGTAATGGTCAGATTGAGATACGTCAGTCTTGTGTTTACGTCCATACGAGATGTGTTGTTTCTTATTGTATCATAAGCAACCTCAAATTTAAGCAATTATAAGTAAAGTTGTATAATAAAATAAGCTTTTTTGGTACCGTTACTGGGATTAAATTATGTGCAGTTTGCTTTTGATAAAACCAACATAGCTTGGGGCATTTGGCTTTATTCAA
Source organism: Cephus cinctus (assembly GCF_000341935.2). Classification (NCBI taxonomy): domain Eukaryota; kingdom Metazoa; phylum Arthropoda; class Insecta; order Hymenoptera; family Cephidae; genus Cephus; species Cephus cinctus. The sequence continues at coordinate 171,619 of NW_014333995.1, read as the reverse complement.
ATATTGTTATGATTTGACATAAGCAATTCAAATATTTTGAAGTTGATACCTTGAATATATAAATGTAGGTATAATTTCTTGGGAAAAAATGGTCTGCGTAGAAGAAAATACTCAAGCGTGTGAGAAAAATGAAATGGATGCTCAGAATTATAAAGAGATTGACGATGACAAAAGTTTAATACAAACATCAGAACTTCATTTAGAATCTACTACACATGGAATGAAATCTTCAGTGACGCAGGAGGATTCGGATAAGAAGATATCGTCACTCAAGCATTTATTCCAAAAGGATCTTAAAGCTGCTGACCTAAAATGGTCACTTTTTATAGCAGCATGCCATAGCTATCGATTTGATTCTTGTTTAAAACCATTCCCGCCAATGTACATAGTCAACGAATGCAAGGATATTGAAGCTTTGGTATAATTCTGAAAATAATGTGAAATAGATTGTTTGGAGTTGCTTGGTTTACACTGTTATATAGTAAACAAATATTTTGCAGAGAAAGGCTATTGAGATAGTTCCACCACTGACTATTATTTATCAAGAACTACATGAACCTAATGCTTACTCTAATTATGGAACAACTATTGATTTATTATATTGGGTTCTTATAAGATTAAGGGATCCATATATCAAAAGTGTAAATAAAGACTGTGTAAGTCTTCTTAAACACAATCACTTGAAGTCAGTAAAACTTATCAGTTCTATAGATTATTAATGCTAATGATATCTAATATTTTCAGTTTGAATCGGTTTTGCAAAAAGTACCATCAGAAATGAAAGCTACACCACCAAATTTGATATTCCAAATTGCAAGTGCCAAGCAATCCACGTCAGAAGAGAAATGGAAAAATGCAGCACAAGGTCATTCAACTTTTTATGCGTATCACGGTAGCCGTTTAGAAAATTTCCACTCCATAATACATTACGGTTTGCAGCAGAACATGTGCAAGGTAATGTAAAAACGTGTTTTGATATAGTTTCACAGTCAGTATATTAAATGTATTGGACAGTGTATTAATTATTGTAGATTTTTGCATATTATAAACAACTTTGTTCAGTTATTATTAAGAATATAACAAAATATCTCAATTATGCAGACTGCACTCTTCGGTAAAGGAATATATCTATCAAGCGAATTAGGAGTAAGTTTACCATATAGCCCTGTTGGCTATGGATGGGGTGGAAGTGTCCTAGGCAGTGAACTCAGCTGCGTTGCACTCTGTGAACTCATCAATCATCCTGACGTGAAGCAAGGAAATTCAGGTGCATGCATACATTAATATTTATATAAATAAAATTATAGGCCTATTATAATTAATCGAAGTAAACTTTTCCTATAAATTGTGTAGGTGATACCTCAAGAAATAGGGTGGTCGATTCTGCCGGAGGCAAAGTTCCAAATAAATATTATTTGGTTATAAACAGTGAGCTTGTACGAATTCGCTATCTTCTAGTATACAGTCAAGACTTCCGAGCACCAAGGTAAGGCAAAGCTTTATAATTTAATCTTATTTGATCTGGATGTCAACAAAATACTGTTCGACTAGTTTCTTATGGAAGTTTACTTTGCATCGAAACATAAAAAAAATACTTTGTTATAACTTCAGGAGCACGGATAGAAGAGGTCTCATGGCATGGTTTGGACGACACAAGTTATTAACTTTTGTACTTGGCTACATTGTGTTGCTAACATCGGTTGGACTGACACATAACAAACACGTTGAGAAATATTATAGACTTTTTGTTCAGAAAGCTGGATTTGACTGAGACAATACGAAAATATTCCACCTGATCTATAATAATTCAAATGAAATCGTGGCTCTGCATGAATATAATACTTTTTTTTTATTATGAAATATATTTCAAGATATTTGCTGCATGTCATATACCAATACACGTTCGTTTACTGAACATTGTATCGTTTTATTAAAATCATGTTAAAGGTACACTTCTATGATAAATATCATATGTGTAATACCTTTTGTTTATTGATAGTATGTATATAAACATTGTATTAAAAAATACCACAGATGTAATCAAATTTAAGAAACCCTAAAATTAGGTAACATTATCAGGTAGACTTATAAAAATTCATATGAACTTTAAAATAGATAAATTGCTAACACGTATATTTATTATAAAACTCTCCAAGGTACCTATCCCTAGACATAGTTTTTGTTATCTACATAACTATTCCTATTCGTTCCTTATCGTCTGAGCATGTTGTGTAATGGTTTTTGGTGTCTAGGTATTCTGTGTAATTGACCTGAGAACCCAAACACTAAAACCTACAATATACTCATACGTATCCAACCAAGTTTTATCAATATACTATTTAAAACATGAAACGTGTGTTGATTTCTTATAAGAGCACATCACCTTACCTTTAATGTCTATTGAGAACAATGGGAAAATTTTCTGTCACGAGGTAGTCATCCGCGAACACAATAATTAGATTAACTTCGAACTCTGAAAGAACAAAATAATTTATTTATGCTGATCTTTGCTATCATGCAGTTTATTCGTTTGATATATCTTGTTAAATAGTATCTTACCAACTTTGAAATTGCTTGTGCTTAGAGTAGGGCAGGTAAAGAGTCGTGGAAATATCATGTAAATTGGTATACCGATTCCTGTACATACATTTCCTTCACCAATTTGTATATTTTGTATTTCTGTCGCTGTGAATAAAATATGATAAATAAGAATATAAAATAAATTCTATTTGCATTGTCATGCTTATACTGTATATTCACCATCTCTGGAATAACCTTCAGCGCAACCACAAGTCTCCACTCTCACTAGTTGGAGTTCAATGGATTTTATCGTAGCTTCACATTTCTCGATAATAACCTATTTAATATGACATTCGAAATATTAATGTAAGGATGAATATTAAATGATTTTTCAATTCACGTAAAAAAATAATTAAGGCTTTTACCTCTCCTGTTAATGGTTCTGATAAATTACAATACAATGAATCAAGTCTTCCGGAAATGAGGAATGACGGCAAGTTAGCTCTGTCTCTTGCATTTTGAAGTGATTCTGGCATTATTTTGAACAAGACAATTTTATTTTGTTCCTTTTCAACCTTAGGGTTTGGTTTATCTTCTACAATGAATTCCAATGATTTACTGACATCTTTCGCAAGGAAACTTCGCTTTATGTCACAGCGAATTAAATATTGCACATTTACAAAAACCCCGTGATAAGTTTGATAGAGAGATTTGCTTCCACGGGGTTTCAGTGGTAATTCAAAGGGTATTTCTATTCTGCCACTTGGTATCTTCCCCAATGGTGCAACATCCAAAGTATATTGAACCAACTGAATAGGCTGAAAACAGATTAAACATTGAAAACATCTAGTCCATTTTAAGAAGTCTAATCTAATTTTTGCCTTGCACACCTTAACAGAGTTGTAGAATGCTTCAAATATGCCAACATTTTTGGAGCTCAGCTGTAAGTTTACAGAACCTTCCATTGTAAGAAAGATACCATCATGCTTAATATCCGAATTTGTTTGTAATATAATCAGACCAGCTACAATTTCCTAAAACATTGTCAATTAGTATGCTGCAAAAAATATAATAAATGTACAAGATATATAAACGCACGACTTACTCCTTCATGATAAATTTTACTAGCACGCTTCAACCTTATATCCACATTAATCGACATCTTAACTTCTATGACTGCTGTTCGCTATAGCATTTATGTCCGATTCTTTTCTATCGGCATAAATAATTCATACCATAAATATTGTCAGCTATAAACAAACCATATAAACTAGACTTATACTTCGTTAATTCAAAACGCAAAAATCAGACTTGTCAAAATACCCCTTCAGTCAGCATACACAGTTTGACAGTTCTCTATTTTACAACAATTCTCAAGTAATTTGATTTTACATGTATAAAAATTCACAAATCACACTCTATGCGTACCTGACAATATCTTATTTATATAAAAAATAAGAACAATCGTAAAGGACAATCATGACAGTTACTTAGAAATGATAATTCTGTACATAAACGTATATATAAATATATATACCCATACATCACATTCCGCGCCCCTTAGCAGCCAGTAGTGGGGCGAATGAAAAGAAAAGAGAAGGACACGATCAGGCACGATGTTCAACGACATTTTTAAAATCCACGCAAATTAACAGTTTATATTTTTTTAATAAGCATCCCTAATCAATTTTTATCGGTACAGTATATTTAAAGGTCCAAGAGCGCAAAAAAAAGAATAAAATAAATTAGTTTCGGTTAAACATAAGATAAACGAAGGAGCCAATCGTATTGACGGATAATTCCACGGTTCTCCCCGCCACACTCGACTGGCCATCTGTAACAACCAGACTTCCGGCGACCGGGCAAACAATTTCAAACCGTCAAGAGTCGTTACAGCGAAGTGTGTGCTGTGTTTGGCAATCCGCAAAAAAAGCTAAGACTCTTGGCTGGAGGAAAAGTAATTTTTAATTTGGATTATTGTAATCTTCAGTGACACAAGAATTAAATCGACAATGGCGTTAAGAAATCGGATTGCCGTTACGGTGAGTTAGAAATTCATCTTGCCGATAGCATCGAGTCTCGGGTCAATGTGATGGAGGGAAGCAGCGTAACGGTCCGAATGGTCCGTTTAAATACCCTCGGCCCTTCCTTTAAACGAATCTGATTTCCAGACGTCCTATGACTCTCGTTCATTTATTAAGTTATTTTTATTAACTATTGATTATCTGCTTTTAGAGATTTATGTCTATATTAGTTGGATAATCTTTATGTATTTATATTTTTTCTTTAGCTAAATATAAGCGAATATGCGTGACGAAGAGACGGTTGGTTGCCCAGGATTTACATCCTCCACACCATATTTCGCTTATATTTTTTAACTAATTAGACGTTTATAAGATTATCTTATAATATATTAAATATCTGCTTGGTATAAATATTCTTGTGCTCGTTTTTCTTTTAGCGCAACGCGTTCTTTGTACACCATTTTGATTGTTATATGTACTCTATTCTGATTTGAAAATTATTAAATAATGAGAATCATATATAATTGAAGTTTAACATTGATCGCGTAAATTATTGTAATTGTTTGTTTTAAATTTTGCAAAATGATAGGCTTAATTGGAAAAAAAAATGTAGGCCTATATTTTGAATGCTTATGTATCATGGTGTTCAAATTCTTCGTTTAGATTGAGGGTGTCTGTATGATCTATAAACAAATAACAGTGAACAATGAGTTGAGATAAATATGCCTTGAATGGCTAGTCTTAATATGGGTATTAAGTATTATTATTGCTTTGTTTCAGAATGCAATTAATCAAGAAAATGTAAGAAATGTAAAATCAACAACTGCTACTTCAATACAGACTAAAAGAGCTGCTTTGGGAGAAATTGGCAATAAAGTGAATACTTTAAAAGGAGTCGAAGCAAAAGGTCAATCGCTATTATTGTCAAAGGTGCAAAAGAAACCTATTGTTAATCAACATCAGAAACTTGCTGACAAAGTAACAGAAAAGCCACGAGTGCAAATTGTTAAACCAGTATTGAAGAATTTAACTTCTACAACAAACAATGTCATCTCGAATCCTCCACAAATCAAAAAGGAAGTGGAATCATTCTCGTCAGACTTGCTGGCTGTGGAGGACATTGACGAGGAGGATAAGGAAAATCCCATGTTGGTGTCTATTTATAGCAATAACATATATGCTTATTTAAGAACGTTAGAGAAACAGTTTCCCGTGGAAAAGGATTTCCTTGCGGGACAAGAAGTTTCTCCAAAAATGAGAGGTGTACTTATTGACTGGCTTGTTGATGTACATCAGCAATTTCACCTTATGCAAGAAACGCTTTATTTGACTGTCGCAATAATTGATCGGTTTCTGCAGGTACATTCGCAATTTTTAAGAACTATTCCAATTAGCCTTGTATCTGTCATCTTAATCCCATCATCTACAATTTGTATTAACATACTTCTCTTATTAATTTAATAGTCGTACAGGTCGATAGACCGGAAAAGACTTCAACTGGTAGGTGTTGCAGCAATGTTTATAGCGAGTAAATACGAAGAAATGTATTCGCCTGATATAAGCGATTTTGTATATATAACGGACAATGCTTACACGAAAGCTGAGATACTGCAGATGGAAATCTTAATTATACGGACACTCGATTACTCTTTAGGACGACCATTGCCACTTCATTTCCTCAGAAGATACAGCAAAGCTGGAAAAGTATGCAAATATATTGTTCTACGCTTTCTACAATAAACAGTCACATCAAACATTAATACCATAATTTAAAAAATAGGCCCTTCCTCTTCATCACACGATGGCAAAGTACTTTTTGGAGCAGTGTCTGGTCACATACGAAATGTGTCATTATCCACCGAGTCTTATCGCAGCTGCAGCAATGTATCTTGCATTTTTGTAAGTTTATCATTGATAGTACGTCTAAAGAGTGTTCGTTATTTTCATTCTAATTATTTAATCCACAGTGTCATTGGTACTAACGATGCGGATGAAAATAAATCCATCTGGACAAACACTTTAGTGCATTATAGCACCTACAACAAAGAAGACCTGATACCTGTAGTACGAGCTATAGCTGGGATCATTGTAAACGCTGATAAAAGTAAATATCAAGCAGTTAGGAAGAAGTACACTTTGCTAAAACACATGAGGATTAGTCTGCGCTCGGAGCTCAAGTCGCCAACAATAGCTGCACTGGGATCTGTCAAGTTAGAATAAATAATATAATTGACCTAAGATTTGTAAGTAGAAAAAAAGGAAGGTGTGCAGTAATTGTCGTTGAAACACTTTGTTCGTACAATATCAAATAGGAACAGTATCTTTGTCCACGATACTCACAAGCGCCGTTTCATTCATGAGTGGCATATAGTGTATCAACATTATACAAAACTAATATTCTGAATAACGGAAGATTAATCTATCAACTGATATTGATCGTACAAATTGATTTTCGAGATAAATTTTTTTTTTTTCAATTAATCTGCGCATAAACCGTAGATAGCAAGAGAAATTGGTATGTTTAGGTTATTTGTATTCAAACAACTCGATATTTTGGCAATGAAAGAAAAAGTAAAGCAACAAGTCGAAATATCATCTCAGGTGATACTGATGACGTAATATTTTGTATTAGATTATTATAAGGATTTCCTATTGGCACACACGGAAGCCATAGCGCACTAGATTTTTATATTAGGTATTTAAAATAGTAATATAGCTTTTATTCGTAGATAATTATACAAATAGTTTTTGTTTTTATATAAGCTCACTACAAATATTTTAACTTTGGTAAGCATAACGCATGGCACTTCCGAAAAAAAAAAAAAACTATATTGTATGAATTACATTATTTGATACCTCTATTTCCGTTAACCATATTGATGGTGTATTTTAAATGGCGTCTACATATTTGAACATATATATATATATATCCATCGCAAGATATAAATTCCATGGTTAATTGTAATTCAACGTCTATAAAAATAAAATAGAGTCTCTGGACTTGCATTAAGTTCGCATAACATCCAAGACTTTCTGACAATTTAAATTTGTCTAAATTTATGGAAATAATAATGCTAGCCTGCTGTATGTCTACTAGAATCATTAAAACGGACGTTGTGCTTTCAAATAGTGGAAGTCACGTCACGATGTGTAAACTGATTCTAAAATCTGACTTATTTTCATCCACTTGAATAGTATTCAAATTTGTTAATGTATGAACGATCTTAGCACATAAGGTTTGGCTTAGAATTATAATATCGTCCCTAGAGTGTATAATTTGGATGAAGAAAAATATATAACGATTCATTATGTAAATAAAATTCTAAGTTTTCGAAACGGCGACTGTAAATTGTTAATCGAGCTCGAGAGACTTGTTTGTCATTTCTATTTAATTTATCAATCTATATCCGACCAATCATTGAACTTCGACATTGCTATGGTAATATTGAGACAACGAACGATCGAATTTGGAAATTGCCCTTAGCCGGGGAAAGTCGCAGTTTCCAAATTCCAGGGAAAATTTTATTTCGTGTAATATAAACTGAAGTAAAAAAAAAATATCACGGTATCCAAAATTTACGTGGAAGAACGCTCTTTCGAATTAAAAATTTAATCACGAGTTTTCCAAAGTAAAATTTCAAATACGTAAAGATTGATAACAGTGTTACGCGAAAAGCGCGATGATAAGGTAAACCGAAAAAAAATTACTTAATAACAATCTCTTAAAAGAAATCGATTATCAATAAAACTTCCAATCATGTTCATTGATGTATTTGAAAATACTTAAAAATTCAAGTGGATGCTGCGGATCGTCTACGTCATCGTCTTTCAGTTCCTGTACACCTGCTTACATCCCCTGTGTGCCCTGCGCACCCTGTATACAGTGCAGACCTGCATACCCACCCCGTTGTCCACCCCGTCCGACAAAGACTGTGGTTCGTAACGCCCTTAAATCATTATCAATTTAAACTTTAATGATATTAGTCAAAGAATTATTAAAAATTATCTAATATGTCTCACCTGATTTCTGAAATAACACTGGGTATTCTTTTAGGTATATCTTAGACCCTGCCCATCGTGTCCACCGTGTTGTCCTATGCCCTGTCCACCCAAGGTTGTCGTGACCTGTTCACCTCCTCGACCTCGACCACCTCCACCACCACCCACCGTAGGATACCTTTATAGTATTACCAGAGTTCCTTGCCTACCACCTCCACCACCTACACCACCTACTTGCTCGCCTTGTAGACCAGCCTGTGGTATACTATTAATATTACTATTTTTTAAATATTTAATTTCTGCATTTTGAACGCATATGACAGGCGCGTTATTTATTTTTGTAGTTTCCTGTCCATCCTGTTAAAGTGAACCACTTGCAACTGCATAATGAGGATGAGAAGAACGAGACTCGAGATCAAACGTGATGGATGACTAAATATATTTTTAGAAATCAATTTTAGATTTTCAAAATTAGGTGAAATTAAAAAAGAGTTTAACGGGTTTCATACTTTAAAAATATGGAACTTCTCAGGTCGGATAGCAGCTTATTGGCTGATAAAACATGAGGGAAGGCAAAATAATGTAATATTATATTTTAATTAATGTACGGAAATAAATAGAAAGAAATTTTATAATAAAATCAATGTAAACAAGTTTATTTTTTAAACTAATTGAATTCATTGAGTATATCGTACTTCACGCAATTTTTCTAAATGCTTCAAATCATTCTTCTTTGTTTTTCTTAATGTCACACGTGCTTCTCATATCCTCGTAGAAGATTCTCGTGTAAACGAAGAATAATGAGTTCTTCCAAAAAGCGAAAAAATGTCAAGCAAGTCAGTGGCAGCGGCTTAGCGATACTGAAGCATATAGTCGAGGAACCATGTTGGCAAAATAATTGGATTAATTTATAAATACAGAAAATGATATATTTCTATGAACCTAACCGTCTTTAGATTTTAGCACTGGACATCTGGTGGAGAAAAGGTCTCAATCCTTAAGCAAGATAAGACTCGAGCAGCACACGAAAATATTTGCCTCGATGTGTCCCGACGAAATTTTGGATCACTACGACGACTATACCACCAGGATGTATTATACAACTCTGATGCTGGGTGACGTTTCTGGTAATATTTGAAATCCCTGCTTGAAAATCATTAAGAAATGTGATTTCCTTGTTACGACAATATTTCAGGTTTCACAGACCTCACAGAGAGATACACAATGGCCGGTAAGGGTGGCCCGTCAAAACTTACGGAAACGTTGAACAGTTACATAGGAGCAATGGTGCAGGAAATTTTGTCCCACAAAGGAGACGTCCTTAAGTTTTCAGGCGACGCCTTTATAGTCATGTGGAAACTGGAGGATGGCGACGTAATGCGAGACGTCGCTATCGAGGCTATGCACACTGCATGTATCATACAGAAGCATTTTGGCACATTTGATACGGACGTTGGCGTCACTTTGAAAGGCGAGTCAATAGACAAGCGGATACAATATATTTTTGATAAATTTCAAAGGAATGATATTCTTTTTGAAATCTAGTGAAGCTTGCCATAGCGTCTGGGAAGACGTATTTCACGTCTATTGGAAATCCTGAAAAAGTGTCTCATTACATAATAACTGGGAAGCCAGTTTGGGACGTTAAATATGCAGAAGGTCTCTGTCGGTATGACAGTCATTTAATTATAGGGAAGTCGTTCAGTTTACGGTCTAATTAAATGTTACAGAGGTGGCGACATTCTTGTTGCTCCCAGTTCCTGGCAGTGGGCCAATCCAAATGAATTCGTTCACGAGGTTCTTCCTGATGGGATACACACTCTCATTTTATCATCCACCATTGTCTGGGAACAGACAAAAGACGGTTACAAAACTGACGGTAATTGAATGATAAGTACGAGGCCCTTGTTGCTCCGTAAAATGAATTTTAAAAAATTTCAGATCCGGACGATGACGACCTCATTGGTAAAAGTGCTACTCTGTTTTCGAGTTTTGCCACCGACCGTGTACCGGAACCGGAAGCTGTATCGGTACTCATGAATCTTACTGGTGATGCACTTGCGCGATATCAACATAGACAAGTGGATTATAGCTGTGAATATAAAAACTATATATTTAATAGACTCTAAAATTACTTGAACATTGACTTTAGTTTCTGCTTGAATTACAGTGCGACCAAAAATTAATAAAGTCGCCAAGGAGCACTTGAAAGAGAAATTGATAAGTTATATGCTGAGGCCTGTGATAAAGGCTGTTGAAATGGATGAACCTATAGAATACCTTACTGAAATGCGACAAGTTGTCATCCTGTTCATCAATGTTATTACTACTGTCGTTGGCAAGAGGAGATTGATCTCTATAGTCAATCTGGCTTACAATAATATTTTTCAGTTCAGTTTTTGGTTATTGCGGTTTTTTGGAATTTCATAACTAATCAAAATTCTTCATGAATTTCAGAATAGTTGACAGCATGCAGGGCTGTGTCAATAAGACCAATCTCTTTGACAAGGATCTTCTTTTCCTTTGCATCTTTGGACTGCGCGGCAACACTCATGAATTGGAGTCGCAAATCGGACTGCGATGCGCTGCCAAAGTGCGGGAAACTTTGGCAGCGCAACGACATGTCAAGTCAGTGACAATTGGCGTGACAACTGGAATGACGTATTGCGGAGTAGTAGGTCACATTCTTCGCAGAGAATACACAGTCATTGGCATGCCCGTTAATAAAGCTGCGCGATTAATGTGCGCTTACAGTAATAAGGTAATGAGATTTCAATGTTATTTGAATCAATGATAATTATAATTAATTGCCACCGATTGCCTGGTATTTTTAATTATTATTTTTTCAAAGGTCGTCTGCGATCGTGACAGTTTCTTAAGGTCACATTTGGACAACCGGCATTTTGTTCTACAGGAACCAAAAAAGTTGAAGGGTATTACAAATACTGGACCGATTTATGAATTTTTTGAGCAGACGAAGTAAGCAATATTTAATTAAGGACAATTAATGAGCAATGAATTTGAAAAACAACGAATCTCTAATTCACCTCTAGCGTTCAGGGCCAGGATGAAATGTCTATGAAATATCCAATTCTGGGACGTGATAATGAACTTGGAATTTTTCAAAACATGTTAGAACAGTTTTTGAACACCCAGCATTCTGCTGAGCCAAAAGCCGAAGTGGCCACGCCAATAAAAAATATCCTTATTATAAAGTTCTGAACAATATCCAACAAAGAAATTGATCATTATAAAATATAATATAATAAATAATCTCATTTTGATTTTCAGAAGTGAACCACGAATGGGAAAAAGCAGATTGCTCGATGAATTTGTTTATTGTCTTGCTGGTAAAATTCCTTACAATCGTATATTCCTGATGTCTCGAGACAGTGAGGTATATTAAAAGAGAAAAGTAATAAAAAATACACAGTACATGTTGAATCAACTTTTTATGATAGATATAATAATTGGATTTGTTGCATTAACATCATTGCAGATTCCATTAACTCTGATTAATTTGATCTTCTCTGTACCACTGGGATTTACAACATCTTCAACAGTCAAAGAACGTGAAACGAAAATTCTCTCTTATTTAGGAAATAAGAAATATACAAAGTGGCTCTGTGCACTCAATGAGATTTTCAATATGAATTTCCAAATCAGCAAGGAGTATCAAGGGATGCAGGAAACAGAGAAACAGTCGCTCTTTTCCAAATTACTAATTAAACTTATGCGTAAGAGCTTCAATAGCTTTTGGATTGTTCTTGTCGACGATGCTGAATTTTGTGATAAGGCATCATTCCCATTTTTGGCAACCATCGTTCAGCAAAATTTGATTTTCTTTGTATTTGCACATCGACACAAATTTTCATTTGAATCTGCGTTGACCGATAATATACTTGACAGGACTGAGGTATGTTAAATCGGTATAATTTCTATTTATTGTATGTATAATTAGATTGTTTTAAATATTTTTTCTTATCAATATTATAGACCATCAATCTAACGGGTGTCGACAAATGGTTTCATACTGGATTAGCTTGTCAGTTTATGAACGTGATGGGAATCCCAGCCGAATTGGAAAAGTCTGTTGATGTTATTGGAAATACTATGGAAGCAAAGTTTCTAGAATCTCTTTGCAATGTATAATACAAATTTAATTTACAGAGTGATTCAAGAAAAGAGTATGGGCAGTCCAGGGTGGATAGAAAGTTATTTATTGAGCCTTGTGCAGGTTGGAGGTTTGGTGATAAAAACAATAAGTGAAAAGCATCTACGTAATACGGCCTTGGTTATTCCTTCAGTAGAGATGTTGAAGAGGTTGATTAACAAACTTATGCAAAATACTTAATCTTCAAATAATAAAAGTTATCTTTAAGGTCTCTATCCAAAACTGATCGACTATCCTCTTCTCAATTCGTCAAGGATCGTCAGGACGAATGGAGAATGTATCGTTCGAGTTACAGGGTTTGTCTAATATTTATTAGGCATAACAATAGACGGATTATCATCAGTATTAATTGTTAGGACAGCACCGTTACCGTTGCGGGAAAAAAAAGTATCAATTTAACAAAGAAGGACGATAACGATGATAACCAAATTGCTATTTGCATCATTTCAAAGAATTTCAGTTTGGAAGAAGTGGATACTGAAATGACAATGGATGGTAATAAAATTATTATTCAATCTGTGGGATAACGTAAAGTTAATATTATTACTTTAGTAATGATACTGAAGACGTTTGACTCGCTGTCACCATTAGATCAAGTGCTGCTGAAATATGCTGCTGTTTTTGGAGAAACAATTAATAGAAATATGTTGGAAAATCTACTCGAAGAAACATCCCAACATGATATTGCTGTAGGCAAGACTCCATTTAGCCAATGCATTATAGTAGCACTAAATGATTAATTTTTCAATTTTCAAAATAACAGTTTCAATTTATTAACATTTCAGCTGTTATGCACCTTTTCGAAATTCGCGTATTGGAATGCGCAAGTGGTCATTTCGAGGGGGTACCAAAACTTATTTTCTTCTCACGAAATAACCGAAGCATTAATAGCTCCGACATGGAGCTTCGTTGCAACTGTACAGGCTTGGTGATCGCTGGTAAAAAATTTGAATTTATTAATTTCCGTATACTGATTATATTTTTTTTGTCCAGAGGGACTCCAGGAATTACCAAAATATGCATCCTGCGGTCTCATGCGTTTTAAGATGTCGATGTTTCGCGAAACGACTTATAGGTACAGTGTAGTAGTGTTTTAAGTATCTTTTTAAAGAAATCAAAATACGCTCTTATAAACGTTAGACTTATGACCGAGAACCAGAAAGTAGAGATTCACCGTAAATCTCTGAAGTATCTGCAGAATACTACAAGACGCTGCGTTGCCTGTGGAGAAGGTCATTTTGTCAAACTCCTGGGGCAAAGGTACATCGAGGATGATGCCAAAGAACGAAAAAAGCGTGAAACCTTTAACTACATGATAGACATTGCTGAAAATCTCGTAGGAAACTCTTCTGCCGGTTTCAAAGAACGTAATACTGTTTCTTACGTTTCATACTTCAATACATTTGGAAAAACTAAGTATCGTTTTCTGGCTTGAGCGGAAGAGCAACATTTATAATTTGCATTTTTCTTCAAACAGAATTACTTTCGAATGCGTCCCTGCAAGATGAGATGAAATGTGTCAGAGCTTTCAAACCCATTGATAAGTGTCCTACTAGAACTTTTTCAAATTTGGATTTTACCAACTGTCAGTGTAATCTAATATTAGTCACTGCATATACGCAGATACTGGACCATTGTCGTGGAGTTGGTGAGAGTTCTGAATTTAAATAATTTTTCAAAATCTGTAATTTTATCGATTATCCTATCAGGTCGCAAGGATAAGGTTCTCACAACAATTTTAGAATTCGTCGAAATCTGTCTAGCTACCTGCAATGTCCCACAAGCACGAAAATTACTAAATGACGGTGAAGTCATTTTAAGTCAAGCAAGTAGTCGCAATTGAATTAACCGATATTTCATTTTTAATTATTTTTCTCTATCTATAACCCTCAGATGTTTCAAGACAGCAATGACGAATTGAACGTCCTCCCATTGCTCTCTGGTAAAATACAAATTCTCCAAGGTAGATGCTGCCTGGAGATCGGCCTCGTCGCCAAGGCAAGCGAGTATCTGAATCAGGCAATAAAAACACTTGGATACTCATTCCCAAAGACAGCCGCCATGTCTAGAATAAAATCTGCCATGTTGTTAAAGCAACAGCGATTAATGTTTGGTTGCTTAAGACAATGTACAGTCGGTGTACTTGATGGGGATGCTGCTGACTTCACAGATCAACTGGCTAATTGTTTAGCCCAGATGTACATACTCTTTAAGGTATACTTTTAAATACCTAATTGTGTGGTCTTACGTAATTTCATTGGACATCTTTAATCCATATAGATCAAAGGCCAATTCGAACATGCACAACTGGCTGCTATTTGGGGTTTGAACGCAGCATTAAAAAGTAATAGAGATTTCTTTGTTCTCTGCACAGCTTACGTCAATATGATGATAACAGCACACAGGCATCAGTACAGGTCTCACAATGCTTATCTGTAATATAATAAAAAAGATATTTTATTAACTTTAACATATTTTCCAATCAGCAGAAGCATCGTTCTTGCTCTGGAGGATAACGCTATTAATGTTTGTTGTCGCAAAAAGGACACAGTCGAGCTGCAGGAGTTGAACGCGGTAGCAGAATTATACGTCAGAATCTTCTTCTCAAGATGGCTGCGTGGTGACTCAAGAAAAGCAACAAGCTTGGGCTTTGTTACTTTTAGAATTTGCAATACGATTCGTGCAATTAGTTTGGAGTTATCGATACTACCTAGGCTCATTCATTTGTTAATAATTGCACGTCGCCACGACGAAGCCGTTTCTATGATGCGTGGATTAGGTGATTAGAATACCATCCAACATCCTTAACCCGGAAGTGGGCGCGTGGGATTTCTGAGATTTCCCAACTCAATGGTCTTTAAATGGAAAACGAAATCGCGCGCCCGTTCCCGGGTTAATTAACTTTTGAATTAATGCTAATTCTTGTACGGTTATTATTTTTTAACAGAATTTAATTGTAACGACGATGTCGACAAATCTGGACGCACTTGGTATTACGCACTTTGTGTGGATATTCAATTGGAAACTGGATTAACTATACTACCATACCGGAAATGTGAACAGTATTATCAGGAACAAGGTCAAACCATGATAAATCTACGTGATCCTGAATCAGAGAAGAGATACTTCACATGCATGTGGCTCTGGTTAGATTTTCTAATGTAAAACTGGTTTAGTAAAAAATAAACAAAATTTAATTAATTCAAGGTGCATCAGAACGGAACACTTAGAAGCAGCGATTGTTTGGAAAACTGAAATGATCAATGCGTGTAACGTTGCGAGTGAATTTTCAATAGCAACGTCTTTCACGGCTACGAAGAGATTGGAAGGATTAATTATATCCTATGGTAGGTCTCCCATAGACTGATCGTAGACTTTATAAAAGATATTTTGTGATTCGATTAATTTTAAAACAGTGCATAAGATCAATAGCAGGAACATAAAAGCCATAGGTCATTTGATAGTTGAAATCAAGAAGCAATTTAAGGTCATTAATAAAATTATAAAGGTGATCAAAATTATATATCCCAGGTGAGCAGGTAGGAAATATTTTTTAATATTATTACAGTATTTATTTGGTATTTTGTTATAGATATAACCTACTGAAAGCATACTATCACATGGTGCATTCTCGAAAAAAATTAGGTATGAAATATTTACAACGATCTAAGACATTAGCTATTAAAATGGAGAATATTATGATATATGAGTGGGCTTCTCACTGTGAAAAGGTAATCAATAGAAATATGCAATTAAATCTAATTCCATCTAAATTCTAAACTGTTATAAAATCATCCTGTTTATTTACGATTCAATAAGGATATTATATGGTTATAGGTATGGACTGGTGCGATAAATTCTATTCAATGTGACATGTGGAAAGAAAATGTTACAAAAGAAAAAATTGTCGGCTGGCACGAGATTGATACGAGATCAAATGTTGTCCCATATTCTCTGCCATTGCCCAAATTTTCTCACTGAACTCATTTTCATAGATCATATACTATTATTAAGATCTATGCAGTCTTAAAATTGTATAAAAAAAATATGAAAATGCAATAACAGGATATGTAGACTAAATTGCTTTTATTATAAATATTTTCATAATATCTAAATCAATTTAAATTATTCTTTCACTTTCTTATTGATCAACCAGATTTTCAATTACACTATTGGGTCTTGTCCTCTATCACACTAAACATACATATGCAATTTGTATGTATATCGATGAACTATTGACTTGTCGAAAGAGTTCAATTTCATTTCTAAGGAACTGAATCATCTACACGTGTTTGATAACGTCGAACATGGTAAGTAACGCAAATATATATGTACTATCTGCATTAAATACTCTGAGTTTTGTATTCGGGTCATGATTTTTTACGAATGAATTGTCAAACTAAAATATATCTTACACTATTTCTTATCACATCAACGACTTTCGTCAGTCTCGGATCCTGATTCAGAATCAAGAAGCTCATCGACAGAAGCAACATCCGATTCATCAGATTTTAAGTCGACCGTGATATCAGCACTTGATAACATTTTTCCGAGAACGAAGAGCATTTGACGTTTATATGCATTTACAGTATTGTATTCTTCGACTCTATCAAATCCTTGGAATCCTTGAATCTCAACCATGTAACGTACTATGGACCACATCATATCACGGAAGCGGAAAAGCAATTCAGCGTCTCTATAAATGTTAAGAAAATTAATATTGCTTTTCAAAAAGTTCTATGTATATATATATATATACACAATTAGCTTAATTAAAACAAGTACGTACTCTCTAGTGCAAATCAGTTTAACATTCTTCTTGTCTTCTATAGTTACCAATACTTTATCGTCGTCATTGCTACCAGACTTATTTGTCTGCTGAAATGAAGATTTCAATTAAATTAATATTTCAGTTAATCTAATTAGATTAATCTCTTTGATAGCGTACCTCAACAGCATTCACGGTACCCTGACTGAAGAGAAATACAGTCAATGGTGATAAAATGCTGGTTTCACGAATCAAAATAGTTCGTCGCTCTTCGCTATGAGTTCGACGCATATAAGTTAAATAAGGACTGGGCCAGGATTTTCTGCCGTAGTTTACAGTCTCTGACGTAAGGGAAGCTCTACGCTTATCTCTATAAAAAAAAAAAATTCAATTCTGCTCTTCTCTTATAATTGATTATAGATAACAATACTTACTCTGTTACCATCAAGTTTGGAGAATTCTTAAGTCTTCCTTTTATAAGTTCGAACTTTTTGCGTTGCAAAAGGTGATCCATGCCAGCGAACAAAACACCGCGCACTAGCTCATCGTGTTCCGCGTGGTCGTTCTTAGTGGCATTCCAGTCGTCGTAATTTTCCCCAATTTCTAGCATACCACACTGAACCAAAAACTGTGCGTTGAGATCTCTCAACTCTATATGATTAAAACAGAACTTGTATACATTTTTAATGAAATTCTTTATACACCAACTAAATTTGTTACTGATTGAACATACTTTTCAGAATGATCATTCTTTCAGGTTGAAGTCTCATGTTGTAACAAAAGGATTTAATATCTTGAGGATCTTCATTGTAATAAGAGTTCCACTGTGTGAAGAGCCAGGACATTGCCAGATGATCGCTAGCAGGATGATACTTTTGTTTAATTGATCTGATGTCAGATTTGTTATTTAGGGCACCGACGAATAACTCGCTGTCATAAGACAGAATCGAAGCCACAGAAACAATAGGACTGGTACAGCTGCAAGTAAATGAATTTTATTAATTAAAATCTTAATGATCAATTACAGCGGATGAGACTTACTGGAAAATAGAGGAATAGACCATAGCCTTGCTAAGTTTTGGATGTGTCGTAAATAGCGATATCCGTTTGCCCAAAGCCGTGAGGGTCTCGTTCTCATCGAGAGCCCCTAGCTTTCTTAAATCAGATACTGCCCTTTCAATGGCACTAGCACTGGGTGGTTGTGGCATTTTGGCAAGGAAATCAATAGCTTTTTCATTGCTATATGTTTTGCAATCCAGAACTGTTTTTTCCAAGGAGATTCGCATAACTTCCGGAAGCGGAAACTCGTCTAGATTCATAAATTTCTCTCTGGTTAATAAATGGTAACTTATACCAGATTGGACGCGACCAGCTCTGCCTTTTCTGTTGGAAAAAATTAGTTTTTAGAATTAAAAATCTGAAGTATCACACATCCTGATTTTCATTCCTTGCTACCTTTGATTAATATTGGCCTTCGATACCCATTGATTGTCCATCGAAGCCAATCCTTGGCTTTCATCCCATCTTACTTGCTTATGACTGGCAGTGTCAATGACATAAACTACATCGCTGACAGTAATACCAGTTTCAGCAATGTCAGTAGACAGAATAATCTTTCTGACTCCTGGTGGAGGTCTTGAAAATATCTTACGCTGTGCCTGGAATGAAACTTTAGAGTGTAAAGGTAAAATCCAATCTTTTCTTCTGTTCGCCCAGGAACTTTCAGTGAGAATAGTCTGCACTTTAGTGATCTCTGCCCATCCCGGAAGGAAGCACAATATAGCACCATCCGGTTTATTCTTGCATATCCACTTTATTAAACGCGCCACGTAGTAACAGTCTACTACTGGACTGCGTTGAGATTGATTCCGTTCATCTCTATTATTAGACTGTCTGATACCCATCGCGTCGATATCCTCCAGGAAGTTCATAGTCACTGGAAACGTTCTACCAGGTACTTCTACAGCGTTACAGTCGAAGTAACGCTGGAAGAGCTCCGCATTTATCGTAGCCGACATTACAATAAGTTTTAAATTAGGATTGCGCTTCATTGCTCGTTTCAAAAGAACCATGAGGACATCCGTATCAATGGACCTTTCGTGAGCCTCATCCAGGATGACATGAGAGCAACCGATAAGGCCAGGATTACTTTGGAGTTTACGTAGCAAGACTCCTGTTGTGCAAAATAATATTCCTCCAGGTGTCTGGGGTAGCACCTGCTGGAGTCTCACTTGGTACCCCACGACGTCTCCTATGTTCTCGTTTCGTTCCTCGGCAATGCGTTCTGCCAATGAGATAGCAGAAATTCTCCGAGGTTGTGTGACTATCATATTACAGTCTCCGGCGCGTCCTTTTGCTGCGAAGTAATCCATAAGGAACTGTGGTACCTGGGTGGTCTTGCCACAGCCAGTATCACCCTTTACTAGTAAAACAGAACTTTTTTCTATTTCTTCCAGTATCTGTGTCCTGAAGGTGAATAAAAGATTTGTCTAGTTCTGAATGATATGGTATTGTTCTAGTTCACCAAGAGTTGATGCTGTTATGTGTTTATTATTTATACCTGAATGCTGATATTGGCAATCCCTGATCAGCAGTTTCATTCCTCAATAACGCTTTCTCCTTCAATATTTCGTTTCGGAATTCCGAGGATTTCTTAAATCGTTTACTTGCACTGGATCCTCCCACAGGATCAAAATGTTCTGTATTCAGGAGTGAAGTTTGACCATCATTTTCTGAATCTTCTAACAAGTTACTTTCTCGCTTTATGGGAGTAAATGTTTTCACAATATGTTCAACTTCCTGAAGAGTTACAGAAAAGCAACAATCACAATTTTTATGAAGTGCCAAAGATTAGGATTTAAAAATTGATTTGTCAGTGACTTACGTTCTGATATTCCTTAAGCAATGATTGTATCTCAGTAGCAATGTCTGATTCAATATTAAGCTCCACTTTATTGTCTAAAAGAGAGGACATTTCTTTTTTATCTAAAGTCTGTGGTATTCCATTTTTCACTTTGCCAGTGGCCTCTAACCATTGTAGACATTTGAGTGCAGCCACTTTCGAAGCAGCTATTTTGGTCTTTGCTACTGCCAAAAAAGTCATTTCGCTTGGCCATAAAATTTTGTACGTAAACTCCCATCTTACGTCGTGGCCGCGTTTTGTACATTTACTAGTACCAGATATTAAGTTAGATTTTTTCGTATCTTGACTGACTATGTTATATATATTGTGCAATTTAGATTTACAATCCGGGTATTTTCTCTCTATTTCTGAAATGGAAACGAAAGTCTCATTTATCTGACACCAGAAATATCATTTAGATTGTTTACCTTTTAATGAAGCACCTTCAATTTCTAAATTATCTTCTTTACCATGCAATGTTTCTGTCTTCACAAACCTATGAGCATGAACCCTCCTTCTATGTTCTTTCTCCGAATGTAATTCTTTATTTTTGGTAGGAGAATCTTTAAGTATTTTGTCTATAAGATTGTCATAATAATCTGATTCAAATTGTTCCTTGTCAGACCCATCTCCCTTTATAAAAAAAAGTCTTTTCATTAAAATACATTTTGATATTAAAAATATGAATCGTTCTTCAACAAGCTATGTATAATTTGTAATTTCAACCTTTTTAACATTCTTTAGAGATGCAAAACAAGGAAAAGCTGCATGTGTATGAATTCCTCTGACTGACTGTAAGCCAGGAATAATCTTCGAAGAATAATAAAACCCAATGCTATCATGATAATCATGTACTTTTAATTGGTTTCTTCGCAAAGACAAAAATTTCCTTTTGAAAGGTGAATGTGATGAAGTATCGAAGCGCTGTACATTCAGCAGTACATGCTTATTCAAGTTGGTAAAATCATCCAAGAATTCCGTTACTGCAATCACATAAATATGTATTATTACCAAATAAGATATAATTCTTCACAATCTAAAATATGAAAGCTTCATCACACAGTAACATAATCTTAAGGTTAAACTTGCAAGTATAACTGAACATACATTCATTTTGATAGATGACTTCATTGCCAGCATCTCGACTGTTGGATCTTAAATCAGCGCGTCCAGAGAAAGCAGAAAAGATGTACTGCTTCGATTGCAAACTATTTTGCAAGCGATTTTTAGTGAAAACTGTAGAAATACACGAGAACATTATTACCGGTAACGTTGAACTTATATACTATATCAAAGAACCACGTGCAATCGTGAACAGTGCCATCTAGATTATTAGAGAATCTCTCCTCCGAAAATCCTCTCCTCCGCGCGAAGAAGTACCTTCCCGTCAGTCAGCCAACAGTAGCTTTCCCCCACGTATACCCTGATGCTCTGCAGCTTCCTTGCATTCTGTCTCTGAATTGCATTAAATAAGCAGTGCGGAGTGGTGCTAATTCGCTAAATGCGCGTCTATTCCCCTACAGCTCCGTGGCCGAGCACCACGCGAGAGACTATTCTACTAGAATATAGTACAAGATTATATTACATAATTCAGAATTACAGTTATGTTCACGATGATCGCTTTAGAGTACAATTTTATACCCGTAATATAAATTCATATAATAGATAAGACAGATCTGCAGATGTCTACATCCAGGTTCTCGTGACATCCCATAAGATACCAGTCTATTTATCTGTTAAGTAAAATACTCGGGTGTACGTTATCATTTATCGGAAATAACGATAACAGCAATACCTACGGATAGGAAAAGTTATGCAGTGCTCTCTATCCAGTATACCAGAAAAGAGAATACCAACGGCCTCTGCACTTTTGAATCTTTCTGAACTACTTGATACCCAATCTGACAGATTCACTTGACACATTAATCAGCAGTAACTAGATAATTCGAATTGAGCCTCATTCATCCGGCCGTGATAAAGGTAATTTACTTCAATGCAAATGTATCGTTAACAGCACGAGAAGCTGTCAGCTTTTGAATTACGCGTCTGATAAGTAATCGTAACATTGACAACCTAATTTCTATTCCGACATTGTTACTCTCTTATCACAATTTCCAAACCAGTACATGAGTAGCAATATTTCAAAAGTTTGTACGTATATTATTCGGTTATCAATATTTTATCTTTGTATCGATGTGTGATATGTATATTTTTTGGGGGATTTACAGGTAAGCTGACGTGCAATGATCACCGTGCAATTCGATAATCGATCGAATTGTAGTATAATAAGTAGAAAAGGGAATTAGAGGATGATTGCAGTTGAAGGAGGTACACACTGCGAGGCCGAAGAGGGAACGAATAAAGAATTCGGAATGAAAACCGAAAGAGAAGATGGTAGTGGGGATAGTAAAGGTAAGTTGCTAATTAGAGCCAGATTAAACGCTTGTCTGGGGAGCCATTTTCCTTGCCTCTCCAGGCCGAATGAGAAAGAGGGTGAGGACGGCTGGGGTGTCAAGCTGAGGGTAGTGGCCATGGCTGGCTATGGAGGGAGGGCTTAATGAAAAGTGTTTGCCCCGTAAAAGTTAAGATTAATTGGCGCTCGGGGGGTGGTTACCGCGGTAATCAGCCCGCTCCAGTGGTTTTCATCCCTCACCATGATACCCGTATAAATTCACACCACCGTCAACTTAGGTCTCGTACCAATTGGCCATCCCTGATGGGACAAAACCGTTCCGAGCCCCGTAGATCTCACATTATTTCAGGTTGCCTGCAAAGGAAAACCATTTCAAATCTTCCTGCCGAATTCTGACTACGCCAGATTGCGATTGTCGATCGAAGCCTTCAATTTGATTCCTTTCTACTCTGCTGTTTTACCGACTTACCTCAACTCGTTTCGGCTCTTTGGCGTTTGCTTCGCAAGGTATGTATTAAAAATATCGAATACGAATTCCTGGAGTTTGCATGATTTTATTTTTAATTACTATTTTCTTTATATTCCAGATTAATGATATCAATCGGTTGAGCACTGCTGGAATGAGAGGTTAATTTGGCGACACCTAGTTTCATTAACAACGCCATTAAAAGTAATGGCCGGTCGGAGGGTGGGTCCCCGATGGTGGCCTCCAAGGGTTGGGAGATTCTAATTACGGAAGAGGACTTTCATGACGGGTAACTAAGGGTGGCCTGGCTCGTGCACTAGGACACTCGTCGTTCAAGGACGTCATGATACCCGTTTAACGGTATGATTGCACTTCTGGGACAAAACTGACGTAATTGTTTTCGGCAACTGTTTTAGAAAATCAGATGGCAGCATTTCTTTACTTACTTCAGGTGCTTCTTCTCGATCTGTCCAGTAATCTTAAAATGAAATTGAACTTTATCACAGCTACGTGGTAGATATTTGGTAACACGATAAACATGATAAGACAGTCTTTTATTTCTACCTAACAGAAATTCATTCTTGGTTCTTACTGGCGTCGATTAGAATCAATCCGTTTCAATACTTGCACGTATATGGAGTCATCTGATACACCTGATAAAAGTCGATCCAGGAAATACAAATATTTGAAAGAAGATAAAATATAATGCTATATTTTAAGTGACAGGTAACCACGAAAAATAAATCATTATTCTTTAACACTGTCTTTTATGCTTCTCATATGGTCATTCTTTTGAAATTCGGCACACAGGTGAACGTTGTGGTCTTCGATCGTCTCGTAACTTCGGCAGGCGTTCACATATGTTGAGGTAATAATTTTTGAAAAATTATAAAAAATTAATAGCGCGGAATAATGTATAATATTAAAAGAAAGATCCATATATATTTTATATTCTTTAATCACGTCGTACTAGACGTTTGATAGGTAGCCTGGTGGCAGGAAGTCAAGTATACGCATTTAGTATAGCCATAATCTTAATTTCCATTAAATTTTTAATTAGTTCAGATTTTCTACCTGGTAAAAACCAAAAATTAACTTGTTAAAGCAGAAAAGATACGACAATCTTTACGATCATAAAAACAGATTCTCCTTTATTATTTTTAGTACCTGTGTTTTCAATCTCAATGAAATCATTGCGATTGTGATCACGACTGTTGCCAGAACTGCTGCAGAGTTCGTCTGATCGTTATTGAGATTTTATCGATTCTTGTATCGAAACGTATATCAAATACGATTAGAGTAAAAATCAAAACTCTATTGATTAAAATAATTCTGAACAATAAGATGATATGTAGTACAAGGACAATGAACGATTTCTTTGATTAATAAATAATTGAATTTTTCAGCTCTTGAGAAGGAAGTCTAATAGGATACCTGGACAATTAATACCGGAAGCCATTATTTACACGATACGATACCTATTTACCTAAATTACAAATATTTATTTGAGGATCCCTTATCGCACGGGTTATCAGTTATCTGTCAATGGAGAGTAAATAGTTACACGAATATAAAAAAAAATGTGCCAAGCTGCTCGCCACTCAAACTTCGTGGGACCCTAAATCCGTTAGTTTTATTCTCACAAAATGATTTCATAGTAATTCACAAGTCCCTTAAACAATTTCTAAGCATTCGCTTTCACGTTGTATAATTACAAGAAATATTCTTGTTTCTTTGACAAAAGTAATCATTGCCAATGACAGCCCCTTTCTATCAGTCACCAATTTTCAACGTCTAGTTTGTCAAGTGACATAAGAAAATCCTCCAAGAAGATTAAATCCAATGCCTTTCCATAATACATGAAGAAATAATAATTTATTAATTTCTATTCTTGTCATTCGCTGTCTTATTGATATATTTATTAATTACAATACCTCAAGATATTTCATTCTTGAACCGTCATTACTGTCACGTAACGCTTTATCAATAATAATTATATTTTTGCCGGTGACAAAATAATCGCAGGTGATACCTTTGCTCCATTAATAGAATATGAAATTGACGTTATCCTGTTCACGTGTTTGTCAATTTACGTCTGGATCGACGATAAGCGTTATCACAAGTCATTAAAGTTATATTGGTAAGGATTTAACGATAAACTCCAACCTACATCGTCAAGTCATGATAGGAATCGACTAATCAGATAATTATGAGCTTATTAACGAATCGAGGTGAGAAATGGACTTAGTCAGATTCTATCGATCGTCCGTTCAAAATCATTTATGATTTTATTTCCCAATGATTGTTACGTCTCTCTTATCTATGGAAAAAAAATATTATCAGTAAGAAAAAGTATTCATACAACACAACAGACAAATGTAATAACGCTGTACGATTATGATAATTCTGTATAATTATTTTCTAAAAATTATTCATTAAATATAATACTTTTTTATTATTTTCAAGGAATTACGAAAGCAACGACCCCAGTACGTTGACAAGAAAACGGGGCCTCTTGTTATACCTGAAATAAGGTTGGGCCTTATCGGGACTATTGTGAAACGAGAACAACCCAATATGAGATTAAGAAAATGATCAATCGACAAATACAATATTGTGTAAGAACTTCATACGTACATTAATAACTTCTATGATGAAATTAAAATAATTGAGCGCGTTAGTCTTTACTAAAGCATATCTAATATATTTAAGATAATATAAGATAGACACAATTAAGCAATATACATTTTTTGTATCATTATTCAAGTATTAGACTATATAGATATAGTATCCACGTGAGTGACTATATTAATTATTATAATACTATTTTATTCGATTCAACGATCATTCGGTACTTTTTATTTAAAGTTATTTAATCGCGCTTTACGCAATTTAATTGAGCAGTACAATGTCTCCAACTGTAAACAACAAACAGTTTGATTGCTTCTTTAAAATCACAGATAATAATCACATCTTTGAACTTAATCGATTCACAAAGCGATCTCGGAATAATAATTTGTAATTGTAAATCATCGGTGATTCATAAATCATATGACATAGAAATTGGTATGAAAGATAAATGAAAACCAATTATATTTTATCTCTACTGAATTATAACCTAACCTAACAAAAAAGAGTAGTTTCTTTTATCTTGATGAATTTTTTATAATCGTTTCATCGGGTTCAACATTTATTATCTTATTGTTACATATCGATAGGATGAAATTATTCTGACAACAGATCTAAAACCTAATCGATCATTAAGTGATCACGAGCTCGATGTACGTAATGGACGTTAGATGACAATTTTGTTGTTTAAACGTGCGATTAAAACCTTAATTGCTACGTAGGAGTGATAATGAATCTTATATCACTAATAAAATCTTTTTAGTTTTCCAATCACGCGGTTTCCACGTTCGCGTACGATATACAAGGTGGATAAATAATTAAGCAAAATAATTATATCTAAACTAGATAGTATTATTTCTTGTAAACACAATGTCATATGTTTTTTTAGATATTAGAATACGCACGTAGTACCACATGAACCGAAGAACGAGTTAACATCGAGTATATCACAATATCTATGAAATAACTGTGTTCCTTCAGGATATTGATCGTAAATATTGATAATGCCGTTGCGTAAATCGTTAATGGGTTCTCCTAGTGTAAACACAGTAATGTACATTAAAGCGTATAGGTATCCATAATTACGTTAAATAAGTATTGGTATTCTCCTTTAAATATCTTAAACAGATTTGGTACAGCAACGCCATACAAATTGACATCTCAAAAGAATCCAAATAACAAAATTCGACAAGGAATCCCATGATGGAAATTAAAAATGATATAAAGAATCTGGCGTTATTACTTAACAATGAAAAAGATAAAATAATGAATTAGCTTATCGCCACAGTACATAATCAATGGTTAAATGTTATTCGGTTCAGGTCCATATGGATAAATAAGAAAAGCGAAGCCTGGAGAATCTTTTGTGAGGTCGGCGTCCCTCGTCAGGTAGGGTTTAAATGTCCAAAGAAAAAAGTTGGTAGCAGAAGCGTAGGTAGATAAGTAAGTATATATAGAAAACTATCAGGAATAGTAGTTATAGTATTGCGTAGGGGTAGTCCCCAGTGGCGTAGTGTATGCTGGACGTGCCCGGCGCTTAAGTAAACACTTTCTGTCTCTTATTTGGCTACATACGGACAAACGGACAAACGAACCCTGCTTTGGAAGAGGATGGTGATCCATCATCGTCAGGGACTCAAACATCTCGAGTGCTACCGGCTCGTAAGGTTCCTTGAAACGGTGACTCTTTTTGGAAATCGTTGCCGACTGGTAGAGAATGGTGTATTAATAGAAGTGAGGAAGAAAGTTTGTGTAAAGGATGAGAAGAGTCTGAGTAAATTTAAGAGAAGAAATTAATGCGAGTAAAGAGAGAGAGACTTTTACTGATATATCCGATTCATGAAGTAGGCACGCTTTTGTCAGTCACTTATCAAAATGGGAAAAAGTCTGCTAATTGCATAGTGACACGATAATGATTACGTATTATAAAGAGATAAAAAAGCAACGATGAATTTTCAAATAATGTAACATACATATATTGCGTGACTATTACGTGGAATCAATTGTGTGATTGATAGTATAATCATCAAAGATAACAGGTCATTGATATCAAGACAATTATTCAAATAAGTAGTTATTACTGTAGTTATATATGTATACGTGTGAGACTGTGTAATATGGGTAATGTAAGGCAGGAGTAATAAATACTTCGGTAAGAGATACTCCAGGCTCCTTGATAAGAGTGGAGTATAGGAAGCGCGTGGAATAGGTAAATTACGTTAGAAAGAGCACTTCCGGGAGTTAACGGAAGTGGAATGGTGCTGAGGTGAGAAGAAATTGAGGGCCGGCGGGGTAGAAGACCGGGGGACTCTCTCGCTAGCTAGTTTAATGTCAGGATAATGTTGATTGTAACCCAGTCTCACTTCTTGAGTTGGCTCAGGAGGTACTGCGTGTCTTTATCGCACGTATAGTCTTCAGCGGTGCAATTCCACTAGCTGGAGACTCTTCAGGGAGTCGGGTGGGTTCGGTTCCTTCCGTTGTTCCTCGGTGCGGACAAGGCGACGCTTATTGGCTGCAGTAACGGCGTCAGTGGAGTCTCTGCCAATGGATACGTTCTAGCTGCCTCCCTTACTCACCCAGCTGGTATATGAACGCTCTTTCTCACTGTCACGTGATTAATAGGGATCCGTAGGAGGGGCTTCAGAGTAGAGGGCGTCGAAGGCGTGGCTCTGCCGATTTAATCGTCTCCTGGAACGAGGGCAGATTTTCGGAACCAGCACGGACAGACGGACACACGCGGCGGCAGATACTACTGCGATTTCACTTTGCGCCGCGACGCTGAGCTAATCACTCTACGTCCTGGCGTTACACGTTACTGATACGAGTATCATAGATCGTTTCTTATCCCTTGTGAAGGGCACACCAGTGATCGGGTAGGATCGTGATCCTAGTGAATGTACCGGATCTGTCGTAGGATCCTAAAAATATAAATTGAGACGTATAGTAGAGTATTAACTGTATGGTACTGTGAATTGATCTTACTTGAAATTGTGATTATTTATAGATCTCTTTGTTGATCTATATCGTTATCATCGTTATGGAACAAGTTTTACTCCTGCTGACGTAGAGTTTTAAGAGATTGGATCGTGCGCCTTGGACCTGTGGACATTTAAAAAAGAGGCGTGATCGATCCTCCCTGTCTTCTGTGCGCAAAGATAATAAAAGGATTCAGCCTGCAGTCTCTACGGCATGTATCCGGGAGTTTAGATAATCGAGGATAAAGATGGCCGCACCTGCTGGTGCGATGCACTACAACGCGCAGATCGTCTCCGACGAGCTGCATCAGCACTCCAGACATCTCTACGGGATTCAGCATCGATTGCAGGATCCTGGCTCTTCGCCGCGCTCCGAGGAGCCACGTTCACCTCAGGAGACACGTGTCCGTTCGCTCGAGGATCGTTTTGCAGAGGCCGAGGACAGGACGCAGATGCGATACAGAGAAGACACTGATAAACGATATCATCAGAAGGAAGTCACTGGTCCAAACGTCTTCATCGAGGAATCCTTACAACGCAAGTGCTACGAACCTGGATCATCGCCTAGAAGAACGGATACGTCGTCACCGCAGGGTATGAACTTCCTGAACTCCAGCCAGGCGAATTCCCTGGGGAAGACTTCCTTCTGCATCGATGCTCTACTTGGCCGCGCTACAGGTCGATCCTTGATACCTGAGAACACATCCAAACCATTCGTTAGATCCATACAGGAGTCTCAGGGTAGATGCGACTCACCTGGTAGAAGACAAGAACCCGTAGATCCCAGAAATTCTGTCTTGGGTCATCCTCTTCATTCGCTTATGCACGTCAGACCGGATTCACCAGGTTCTGCAAGGAGCCAGTCAGGTAGACCTGACTCTCCGTTACTCAGAGAAGCATCCAGTCATAGAGACCAAACTAGACCAGACTTCAGACCGGATAATGCAGAGGATGAGACTTCGGTAGACGTGGATCCAACTCGCACGGGAAGTGCCAGTCCAGGAAGCAACGCAAGCAGGAGTCCTGTCTCCAGTCCTCCGATATCCCCAGGATCAGAGGATCCCACAGGCAACGGTGTCCTGGGTCATCAGAATATTACTCCCAATTCCTATGGGGTGTCTTCTGGGGTAATCCGACAAAATCAAGGGCTGCTACTTCATCCAGGAGGTCCATTGATACACCCTGGAGGACTGTACTATCATCCTGCGGGTGGTAGTGCGTTTCACTCCATACATAAGGAGGGTCAACCTGTGGGACATCCACAATCTGGAGGACTTCATCCTCAACAACATCACATTCATCCCCTACAATTGGAATGGCTCGCCAGGACTGGCATGCTGTATCCAAGGTTGCCTGCTGATCTTGCTGGTGAGTTACTATTAAAAAAAAAAGAAAAAAGTATTATCCAAATATTTCAAAAAATTCCATCACTCAAACCAGACCATTATACGATATCAATCCTGCCAGGTACACGTACTGGAGACAAGCATAAAGATAATATCCTATCTTTAGTAAACCGATATCTATCAAAAAATAAAGTCTAGTCTTTAAAATGCCGATTAAACTGGCAGTTTAGGGTTTCAGCCTTTCTCATTAAAGCATTATCGATCGCTCCTTAATTTACGTTTGCTTAAACTATGTCACAATAGAATACTCATAATTCCCTATCAATAAGACGAATAAATCATAAGTCAAACTAATTTGACAGGAAATCGAATAGCGATACCATGGCGTCGAGTTAACTAAAATGCCACTCTGCATTGTCAGCTTAATTACGTTTTCAAAGTCCACTTACGCTTAGTTAGTTAGATTATTTTAAAAAATCAACAAAACAAAATAAATTTATAAAACGTCTGATACGAAATTTCATATAACGTGCATTAATTTTATAATGTTTTGTTGATTTTTGTATAATTGCTTTATGCAAAAAATATAACTATAGTGCACGGATCAACTAAGTCAACCTTATCACAGGCTGTAAAGGTTCCACTAGAGATTAACAAGTGTAAGCGCTAAGTGTTGCATATGTTAAACGTCGCGTAAACGTTAAGCGCCTATTATCATTAGGGAAGGTAGCCGGCTCATAGTAGCGGTCTCGTGTGTTATGTTAGCTCTTGACGTCTATTACCGACTATTAGCTCAAAAGTGAGGTTACGTTGAAAGACAGATTGCCCGCTTCGATGGACAGATAGGAGACTGTTGACATGCCTAATGCACTGTAAAGCTAAGCCATATTGGTTGGCTACTCGAAAATTTCTGCCTGTGATAAGGCACGCTTAATATTATCCAGAACTCGCACGGAACTTGTGTTACGCAATACTAACTGATATTCGGATACAACGATAATTAATATTAAACAATTCTTAATCTAATATACCATTACAAACAAAAATATTCAACAAAGTATTAGGTTGGTGCAAATATTGCGACTTTTATTAAAAGCGTTCATAACAAAAACCACAATTACTTTTGCACCTATCTGATACTTTGCATTAGAAGCACTATACGTATAGAATAACTCAAAGGTTATGTTGAAAGTAGAAAAACGTAACAAGGAGACTTTTTAAAAAAATATACTGATTGCCTCGTCAAGCCAATCAGTCGATGGGTTTTAAAGAACAAATTGGTCGGTGATCGAAGGCAGGGTGTATTCCTGGTTACGTAGGTGGCGGATGAGTGTGAGCAGGGGGTACTTCCTGTCAGATGATCCTGATTGGTTGTTGCTGAGTTATCCTGTGACGAATTAAAAATAAAAATAGTACCGATCTGGTACACGTTCCTATATATTCGTTGACGTTCAACTATGCATGCGTATACGTCACCCAGTGGACCATATATATCGGTGATATTGCTTGTCAAAAATTGGCCAACCATACCTCTGAACACCCCTACGTTGTAAATAACCCATGTAGCATCACAGTTTTTATTTGTGGAATATCATGACACGGTAGTTTACGCTGTGGCTCGTTTCAGCTCGACACCATGTTTCATTCCTATCGAGAAAGGCTGGTAGAATGTGTTCGAAATATTCGATATTGGAATTTAACTGGATCTATATTTGCTACTGACATGTTATGAGTATTTGTATGAGTATAGTGTGTATAGATATATATTTACCAATTTTATTTTTATTCGTAAAAGGACAGTTGAGGCAATTAGAATTTTGATACTTGAAATTATTGCCATTCTCTTACTGTGACTGTTGCAGGCTTACATTTTTTTAGTCAAAATCGACCTGTTTGCCTTTTCCATTTTCCGTCCTTTTAAAAGCCATTGCTGGATTGCTTTTCTTAAATGTTTGCAATGTTAACAGTTACCATTTTATGATAATTTCCAAACGTAATGAATACGATTGCGCGAGGATGACAGGTGGCTGAGCAAGGAGATGAAAATTGAGTTATGAATGCCCCTTTAATGGAGGCGTCAGGCGACAGGTAATTTTTTCTTCGACTAATGGCGACACCCTCGATTCTTGTAGACGATGACAATTCTTAAGGGATTATTGTTTGATCTTCAGCGAAAGGGTCCAGGTTGTCACTACGAGGGATTACAGCGCCAAGGAAATGATCCTATCCAGTGACTTTTGACCTTTGTCAAATAAAGTTTTCTTTTTAACACTGTCAAAAACCTTCACTCTAATTTTGCCAATTTTTTGAGAGCCTGTAAAAAAAAGTTACTTTTCAATCAAACGTATCAATCAAGATTGGATATGTATATCGGTTTATATTATTTATACATACCAGAAGTAAACGTGGGGAGAATTTTTATTTCCTGACATAGACGCCCTTGCATTGCGAATGTAGAAACAATGGCGAAGAGATGGCGGCGAGTCTTCCAAACAGAAGGGGATGATACTCAAGAGACAGAGTCTGAGAGGGGGTGGTAGGGAAGGGGAAAATACGCCGGATGATTTAATTAGTTAATTGTGCGTCATTCATCCGTCTATTCATCCCCTTCGTCGTCCTGGGGCTCCTTTCAACCTCAGGCCCTCCTCCCGACTTTGGCAAGTTTCCATGGCAACCCTACAGGCTTATACTCCAATAAATGGGCAATTTCATTTCTGACAAAGACTCTTCGTAAATTCACGTTTTTTTCTGGTAGCCTATTTAGAAGAAAAAAAAATTATCAATTATCGCAACTCTGTCCACGACTATAAAATTATCAATAAACACCGATCCATCTGTCGAATAATTAGCTAAGAATTTATAGGATTAAATGAATTGATTAAATTATATGCACCGATTCTATTCTATCTTTAGCTTTCTCACGCTTACACAGTATCCACTTTTCTATCTTTTTTTTAACATCCATAGATACAGATATAATCCACGTAACAGCATATGGTGTACCGATTGCGTGGGATTACTACTATTTGCTTAAGAAGTCTGGCATTTGTATTAATTTAATCTCAACATATTAATCGTGTTATCGATAAAGCATAATCATACATGGCGCGGCAAAATTCAAAATAAAATCGTGCACGTTGCATTCGAGTATCTAATAAATAATTATAATACGCTCTTAAATCATACAGTAATAATTCCCTAATGACTATTATAGAAATGTAATTGTCAGTCCAGATTGTTAATACGGTGTATTCATCAGTCACTGGTATACCAGTTATACTGTATACAGATATATAGATATATGTATATGACAAATGCATATACGTCCTCTGGATCTGTACCCATATAGAGTATGGTATAGGTGGTAATGGTGTTTCTGAATTAGCTGCCAGCTAGTTTGGCCGTCCGCAAGCAAACAGATCTTGGTTACCCGATGTGTAACGTTCCACGTTGCCTCGTTTCACGTTTCCCATCCATAGTACATATGTCCATATAGGTATACGCATATGCAGAGTGACGTACGTAATCTGTAGGAAAATAAATGTTGAGTTAGTTGAGCGGATTTACAAATAGTAAATAAATATGTATACGAAACGTATGATCGAATGAAGAAAACGTATAGAATAGTGTGTTAGTTTCAATATAAAAAATGTATAGGCGTATATAGATGCACAGGGATTATTTTGTATTGAATAAAATTTTGCAGGGTATATTTTCCATATAGTGTATCGGGTATACGCGCCATGTCAGAAAGTGCAGAACTTAGAAGTTTTTGAGCTCAGAAATAAGAAGTAACATAGTGGATGTTTATGGCGTGATTTGTGGCGACCTGTGAGCCGAGTTCGGGATTAAATTCGGCCATTCCGGGTAAGGAAAATAGCCTGATAAAAGTTGGCTAACTTCTCGAGAAACGGCAGGGTGGTGGTGTACTGGCTCGCTCTGCAGGCTAGCTAGATTCGTTTAGCTGGGAGCTTTAGGGAGGTCGGGGGGGTGGTGGTGGATAATTCGGGAGGCGTTACGAGACCTGGGGGTTGAAGGCGGGGCCTGGCGCACACGAACGACCACACGCAAACGACCAAGTCGTTATCCCCTTCTGCCGTTCTATCCTATCCGAGCGATTCCCAACCCCTGTTACCGAACTACCCCCGTTTCTGCATTCCCACCACGGCACCCCTACCACCCTCGTGGCATTGCCGAGCGGTTAGGAGGTATACACGCCGATTTAGGCGGCTAATTTCAATTTGCAATTCGCTGTTGGGTAATTGCTGTCCATTAGAGGGTGGCCATTTTCAATTCGTATGGATATTCAACCCCTTGGTATTTGCGACCATCGGATACGCACTGTGTATCAGCAATTTGGTTATAACTTACGCGTATGCTGTATTGACGTTGAGTTGTAAGGGATGAAGAATTTTTTACCCTGCAAAATAATTCAAGGTAGTTACTTTGATCTGGACAGACGACTAGGGGTTGCAATTGGCATTGTCTCTTTGGTATTAGATTGACAAAAGTAAAAAAGAAAAATCAACCCTCTGGATTCGTTGGAGTATTTAGTTACAATTAAACGAACCTTCCGTTAACGAGGGTTGTTACTCGTTAGCCATCCCCTCCAGGGTGGTAATCGATAGAGAAGAAAAAAACGTACCACCGAGTCGATAGACTCAGGCAAAATTTCACACTGAAACAAGAAGAACGTATAAAGCAAAATCAAATTATAAAATTATGAAAAATTGTGACAGTCCAAACAAACCTTAGCAAGTATTTGGTACAACCTTAAGATTTGTAACTATATCCATAAGGGTAGTACCAGTGTAACATGTAGAACTCTTCCATGCATGAGCTGTAGTGTAGTAAGGAGGGTGGAGACAGGTTCTGCAGGGTGCGCGTTAAGTACAGATAATAGGTGGTGTTTACCGCCGCGATGATCGGGACGATTTAAGGGTGGCCAGGCTTGAAACGGCTAATAGGACCCCAAATAAATTAAATTATCATGATAAAGGTCGGACGGGGGGTGGAACTTTTAGTCCACAGGGTAGTCCCGACTTCACTCCACACTTAGTTCACTCACCACTCTCTCTCTCTACATAACTTCAACCCCCTGCCGTCACGTATAAGAGCGTGAATAGTGATTGTCCACTCGATAAAGCCGCCCCTCTTGTTTACTGACATCTGTCACCGTTTATGGCAGTAAGCAGCGAGCCGACTGGCATCACGTTTTCTAATACTGACATCCGATTGGCCTCTTCCGTTGGATCCTCTTTGACTATTGGCTCCCAGCGTTCACCTCGATGCCTTCCACCATCCGCCAGGTAGACTAGCAGGGGAAACTCTGGATTTATATTATTTATTTTGCCACGGGGTATTTGTAGTTAGTTAGCGACTGGCATCCGCCATCTACCAACCCTTGGCACTTACCCTCTGCCGTATGTCACTTGCCATCCCTTCGCAGAATGAAATACTCAAGGGGTACCTTGCTGCTCCCATGAATATTGTTACTTGTTCTCCTATAGCGTTTGTCGATCTTCCATTCTCTTTTATTATTTTCGAATAAACGCCATCTTCCTCCGGTTCATCCTTGAGAGTCTTTTTTTTCTGGTCAGATATAATGAGACCTTTTTTATCCTTTTCTTTCTGAAAATTAAAATTTTTTTTTAATGTTACACATTTTCAATGAGTTTATAAAAAAAATCAAATTATCTCATATGAATATAAATGTATGATTTTAGTGTCTAATGTGCATCAGGGCTGTTTGATATTCTCAAATTGGGGTAGTAACTGCGCATAGGCACTAGTATTAAATATCCTAATGGTTATACCATAACGGGTGTATGCGAATTGAAAAAAAGTCCCATAAAAGTGAATCATGACAGGGTAGGATTTGACGCAACGGTCCAAATAATAATTGTCGCGGAACGACGGCCAGGAAATCATCGGCCATATGTGACCAGCAGGGGGTAAACCACCCTTAGCTTAACGATAAATAGCCCGCTAAACGTTACACGTTAAATGCTAAATGCTAAATAGCCATTCTATCTGTATCAATAGAAAATCCCATACTAGACTGTACATCGTATTATATCAAGAACCTAGCTGTGCATTAGACGAATATATATACATATATACTATGGACATTAATGTATTTTATTTTGGAATAAAATTATTATCTAAGTGAGAAATAAAAATACGTAACAAGGAGGGTCGCTCGCAAGTGTAATTCCATGCTGGCAAAACTCGCCATATGGGCAATCACAATTAAATAAATACACGAGCGGCTTAATGCCGCAGATAAATAATCGAAAATCTGTTACTCTCCCGAATTTTTTACGTAGCCAAAGATAAGGAAGCCAAACGCACTGGCTGTTAACGCTTGGATTAACACTCGTGGCGACACGTGGCCCATGATTCAAAATCAAAACTGTCCACTAAAAACAAATATAACGCATCCATACATTCAATGCTAAAGCGACGTACACACTTATTATCACGACTACATATTAGCTGGTAGATAAAATTTAGATTGTTTTTCTGAAAATCAATCAATTTCTTAATATCTTCTTGGCTAAGAATCTCCTAGAATTTTACATAGGTATTGTCGTACAACAGACATACCTTTCTAGGATTTGATCACCGATAAAGCACTGTTTGGTAAAGATAAGACGTACTTCTATGAACGAGGCAAAAAATACAAATTTAAAAACACTGAAATAACATTTTTTGGAAAAATTAATTTTTCATATTCAAAAGACTCATCGATTCAATATCTCGTTGCTGCCATTTAATTTTAATATTTATTTGAAAACCTTTTCTATAAAATGTTATATCTATGGCTAGCCACAAACCCCTTTAGCTAAGGGATGAAGTGTTATTTTTTTCTATAGGGCGTCAAATTTGCCGACCCTAAAATAATAATCAGAACCACCCCACAGTCGGTAGAGTGTGCACTGTCGCGATACCTGGTTGCAACTAAGTGAATCACTCACTGCTAATCCGAATGCATTCTAACTAAACGCTGCCATGTGTACAAACACTGACAGCCGGTCGCGCACTTGCTATTTAAGTTGGGGCTAACTTTAAGCCAATGACGCAAGGTTCAGTGAGAAGTTCACCCTTACAATTGGCAAATTTAATTCCAGCCTCGCGATCGACGGTAGATCAAATTGAAAAAGACAGTAGAGTCCACCCCGCAAACGCATCGTACAATAGTATACAGAACATAAAAGATCTAATCTTAAGGGATGAAACTTAGAAATATTTTTTTCTTATATTTACGTAGAGATTCCAGATCCCTTACTACGTACGCCTATGGACGCCAAGTTCGGAGTTCACCCCATGACCAAGAGTCATTCGCAGGGCTAATTGCAGGGGCGTCTCGCCACCCCTTCGTCTAACCCCAAATCATCCCCGGTAACCCATAGGGATTTGACACTCGCGATAATTACATTAGCATTCGATGATTTTTATTGGATCATCCCCGATAGTTATAACGAACGGTCCCTACGTACACACTGCAAAGATCTTTAGTAAAATAATTTATATAAAAAGGACAACGAAGAAAATAAACCTCAATTAATCTCCCTCTGATTATAAAATATCCCAAAATTAATTTCAGGTTGCGCAGCTCAACATGCTCTGCTTGGAAAAACACGAAGACCAAGAACGGCCTTCACGTCTCAGCAGTTGTTGGAGCTCGAGAAACAATTTCGACAGAACAAATACCTGAGCAGACCAAAGAGGTTCGAGGTGGCGACCTCGTTGATGCTTACAGAAACGCAGGTGAGATTAAAGTAAAGACATAATTAAAATTAAAGAACGACGATTGAATAATTAGGCAAAGCAAAAAACCAATGAATAAGTATAATAGTCTGTCTCAAGCATCAAGGAATGAAATAGTGCCTCACCTATGGATTGTTGGATTGTAAATCGCAAGGGCTGTCAAGCTTGGAATTTCTGAATGAGGAGTGGGGGAAAAAGACCCTTGAGAGAAATCCCTGAATAATCCTCCCCTCCGAATCTCGCATAGTTCAACAACTTAAACATAACTCCAAAGCTTACGAGCTCTGACGGATCGCACGGCAAACAGACGTCCGAAAGTCTGAGTTATGGCGGCTCAGTCGCTGATTTGTTTCGATATTTTACCGATTCCACCTCGAGCCTTCGAGTCCGACTCATTTAGATGCACCCAGCCGTCTTTCCGACAATTCTACTCGAAATTGCAGAAATCCAAGGTAACTCCTGAGCACTTGTTTCCTCCCAACGAATACAGCTTTCGAATATTCGTCAAATCAGAAGACACTCGTTCGTACTGGAATCATGAAAATAAGTGATTTAATGTAGAAGGTAGATACCTTAGAATTCAATGATTTACTATGGCAGCAATGAGTGCGAGAGAGACGGACTTATGGTTACTTACGCGCGTAAGAGAGAGACAAACATACCCGCGAGCAGAAATATCCATGACTTTCAACCCTGATTTCTTAAACTCTCAATACATCTTTGATTGATCTTCTAAATTGATTATGATAATCGAACCAATTAGTTTACTGTATCTAGAGTCAATCAGATTCCAAAATAATAATTATGTCAGATTTTCACCTCTCAAACTTAATTGGCTCTAGCTAAACGTCTCTTGTATACGGTTTATTAAATTTTATGAACAATTGATCAAAGAGCATTGCGTAATAATGTGTAATCGCAGACAGCTCGTATTGGATTAATTAAATCGATTGAGCTCGTTGGATCAAACAACAGTCATTGATTGGCTGATCGCGATAAGATCCTTACGCTAGCATTGTTCATACGTACAGAGACAGATATTGATTAACCTTACAATAAAGAATTATTAATTTTCTTACCAATTATTTGATCGTTGAAAGACAACGGTTTAGCTTCAAAAATTCCCACGTTGATTTATTCCACGAGAATTTCTCTTCTCTTAGAAATATTCTCACTCTGGAGAATATACCAGCGAGTCGTCAAAATCCCAAAGTGATTCGTATTCGTACGAGCATGAAGAAGGTGTGTTCCACGAAGGGTGGAAGGTAATACGACTGGGGTGGAACATGATATGTTGTCCGAAAGATTTACATCGTATTCTTACGACAGGGGATAGAAAATCGAGTCTCCCATCCTGGCTGATTTACTGCCTGGTGCGATTCCAATATCGAATGGGAAGTCACGTGCGATTTTACTCCATTATATCCTTTTCTATAAGTACATAGGAAATTTAGAGAGAGCGAGATTACTCTTATGAGAATTTATTCTCAAGATAATATATAACCGGTGTATACTCACAGTGATGAATTATCAAATTGAAATCTTGGTTAATTATACCGTTGTGATAATTAATGAATTCTTGTTCCAGGTAAAGATATGGTTTCAAAACAGGCGAATGAAGTGGAAGCGTAGCAAGAAGGCGCAGCAGGAAGCAAGAGCGACTGGGAAGGTCGAGGAGACCGGAAGTTCGCGAAGCGCAGATCGTGAAACAGGAAGTGACGTCAGCGTGAGCGGTAGCAGCGTACCGGAAGAGGGACGATCTTCGTCTCAGGAGAGTCAACGGGGAATCACCGAGATTCAGGAACCACTTTATCGGCCTTATGTAGTGTAAAATGGTCCGGGATCCGGATGTCGCCTACGTGAAGGTCCTGAAGAAAATGAAAGAGACAGTGTAACAGTGGAGTGTGTAACGTGGAGAATAATATTTAATAATATATAATGACTGCGATGGATTTAGAATATCTCCATCACTCTCAGGTTCTTTCATGGAACGACTTGAAGTTTTCTACGAATGGATCTCTAGATGAAATCTTTGTAAATAGAACCAGCCACTTGACCTCGATGTAAATAGGGGGCCAACGATAAGGGCCGGCGAGCACTGAAGAAAAATTGTCTAGGCTTTTACTTAGGACTCGATCGATAACCATGATCTTGCCATTTTGACTCTGCCGAAGTCGATCGTGTTGACAAATTGCATTACGATCAGAATGTAGTTAACAATTTGCAATCGGTTCGAGATGAGAGATTGTTAATTGTGTTTCTATAATTAGATTATAATTTTTATCGGTTCTTGGGAGAACCGATCGTGTACATAGTAGTACCTATGTACCTATTACGCTTTAAAATTTTCGTATGTTAGCGAAGGAATTTTAAAAATGAAAACTGACAGGGAACCGATTTGAATAAAATATTGTGGCCATTATGCAAAATGAAATTATGGTTGGCCAAAGCGACGTTAGAAAATGACAAGTCTAGCCTATAATAATTTTTAAGTATTTAAGCACGATTCCGAATTTGTGTTATTAATTTAGGCGATAGTTGTATATTGAATATATATATACATACGAGGAGCAAGTATTTATGATATGTGACGTGAATGTAAATAATATTCGTGTACGAATAAGAAATAGAGAATGTGATGCCAGAACCTAATATATTGGGAGAAG
This sequence comes from Cephus cinctus, assembly GCF_000341935.2. Classification (NCBI taxonomy): domain Eukaryota; kingdom Metazoa; phylum Arthropoda; class Insecta; order Hymenoptera; family Cephidae; genus Cephus; species Cephus cinctus. Next base: position 130,965 of record NW_014333995.1, on the reverse strand, counting down.
TTCCTAAAATAAATTATACGAAAATGATTAAAACAGAAAAAAGAAGGAAAAAGAGTAATTCGCCGCTCGGTAGGGCGGCAGGAATTATTTAAAGAACCAACCCTTAAAGAATCATCCCTGCGTTGAGGAATGTCGTTAGGAAAATCCCATGGGAAGAAAACATTCTGGAATTTGTTTCTCTGTAAACTACAGTGGGTTGTAAGTACGTGAATGTTCATACATTACAGAAAGCCATGGATACTGTAGTTACAGGGTGGCTATGTGGCAACTAGAGGGGGTTGAAGACCCACGGGGTGAAGGGGTTGCTGGGGTGAAGTGGGATTGTCGAAAATTTGCATGATGGCTGCTGATTGGGTATATGGCTCGTAAAATGAGAATATTTCAACAAACTCATCCCTTCGTTAGGTATACGTATATTAATACGAAATCAGAAATGATTCGTGGGACGTCGGGCAGTTCCATGACTCATGCCTGGAAGAAGGCAAAGAAAAGAAGAAGGTGAAAGACGAGGAAAAGGTACATCGCTAAGTCGCCATTTCCAAGCCCATCAGATATTTATGACATGGTAATTCCCAGTTACGAATTCCGTGAAGTTTCGCGCTCGGCTGGAGGCTGGGGAACCGGAAATCGCGAGGCACCCGTTCGGAAATGTTCCCTCCAAGGAAGGAGGTAGACGACTGTACCAGAGCAGGAAGTGGAAATATTTGAAGAACGTGGATCGATGTCTGTACGCATCCTGGATAAGAATAAAAGCAGATATAATTATATAGATATTGTAATAACCTTAAAAAAATAAAAGAGAAAGAATATCTCTGCTTACCTGAATTCCTTGTAGAATTATTTTCCAAAATCTCAAGGATGATCCACATTTTTGAAAATGTATTATTCAATACTGACGTCACGACTGATCTTCCTAACTGCCTTCTTATGATAACTGGTCGATTATCCAACTGGCTACTCCATTAGTACTATCGACTTATTTCCTTTGACCTCCCAGCAACAAAATGGCGTATTCAATCGATAGATAGTTTGTGTCATCGGCTGGTAGTATTCTCCTAGAAAAATTTTGACATTATTAAGATTGCTTTAAAAAATTGATATAATTGACAAGAACATCAGCTGTTTTTATAAGACTATGGTAAGTACAGTGTTAATTGTTGAAAATGCCGTTGAATCCGACTGTACCTATGATTGTGTTTTTCAAAGGAAGTAGAACGTTTATGTTAATTTCCGGCAAGTAAACGCCCTGTTGGCGCGCGGGTAACGCTCGTGTTTTCCAAAAAGCTTTACGGTTATTTCCGCTTACGCCATTTATGCGGTGGAAAACGGTAATATGGCGCCGAGCCAGGATCCGTCCCCGTTTTCCACTGGGAAATTTCAGCACTGGTGGAATAATCACGACGAATGAAAGCACTTTGATTTTCCAAGATATTACGATGAAGTGTATTAAAACGAACTGTCGCGTTACAATTTCAGGAAAAAAAAAAAAACCATAAAACTTTAGCGCTTCGCGGAATTCCCAAGTGGCTATAAGTATAACTCGGGTAAACCAAAGGATTCAAACTTCTCAATGGCTTATACGAATCTAGTCTGATGTCCAATAAGACAAAGAAGAAAAGGAAAAATACAGAGAAAATAGAATCCACAGCAGCCATTTATCTCATAAATTATAATCTTATAAGATCATTGGCTGTGTATCAAAAAATATATGAGGCAGCAACGCACTACCTAATTTGACAAATAGGCGTCGTAGAAAATATGACGCAGGGAGTAATATGCGCTTTCTGTACGGCTACGTATGTATAGAACCATACATAAAAATAGACGCGAAACGTCGCCATTGAGCGAGAGAAGAGAATCAATGAGTAATAAATTAAGGGTGATTCGCGTACAGCAGGCCTGCTTAGTAATTGGTCAGGTTCATCGAACTGCGAAATCTATTGGTTCTTTGTCATTGAACGTATATGACAACCGATAGAGGATCGAATATATATCCAATCCAAGGCAGACTGATTATCTTCAATTCTTCATATTGGCATAGAGAGTCATTCTCCAGGGGCAAGTGACGTTTCACCATAGTCATCGACTCTTCATCCACTTCTTGATCCATTTCCAGCAAGTGACAACCCTCAGTCAAGCAGTGCTGCCATCGCCATTTCCTTAGTTTGTAGTATCCGATCCTTGAAACGTTATAGCCCGGTTAGGGGACCCCACTGTATCCATCCTGCCGGTTGGGATTTCAGAATCGTGAAGTGGAGAGGCAAAAGTCCTCCGAAGTTCGCCTCTGGATACGTGAGGGTGGGAACCACTCATGTTTATATGCATTGTATTGCTAAAACCCTTTTAACCGAATTACATTTAGCGATTCCAGCAGTGCCGTATCTGTAAAACTGTATGCGAGAGTGCGGAGAGGGTAGCTGCTGGTTGTGGGTGAGATGGAGAATGAATCAGGGATAGAGAACGAGTGAATGGAAGAGAGAGAGAGAGAGAGAGAGAGAGAGAGAGAGAGAGAAAGAGAGGAACCAAGGGAATAGGAATAGATAGAGGGACGTTGGTGTATGGCACTACTCCGCTGGCGATGGTGGTGGATGCTGGGAGTTGCGGTGGGCTGGAAAGCAACCGGCTGAATTCCGGGACTCTCGGAACGTTGGCATCCCTGAATCCTGATTCTCTTGGTAAACAAGTGCTTAGGTGATTCACTGCTTGTTCGCTCCTATCGGGCGTCGTTTGTTTCGAGACGCCGACGCCATTGCCTCTGCGATTCTACCTCGTTTTACGGTCTAATGGAGACTATGCTCTTTACCTTGTGCTATCTGGGAGCCCTTTCTTCTCTCAGCCATTTTACACCCCAAGCTATTGTTTGTTCTTAGATCATTACTTTTCCACGTAATGTCTTGTTGTAATGCTGGGATACCGGCGAGTCCAACTGCATGGAGGTAATAGTCGATATTTAAGTATATTACGTAAACAGATACTTGGTATAAACAGAATCATCAAAGAGCATTGACCGATTAATGTTCAAGGATTGGCATCAAATCTTTTGTACAGGTGCCAAAGAGTTAGGATGTTATACATTGATATAGTTCAAATATTAAAAACATTCAACTGATCAATGTAAAATTGTACTGCGCAACTATTATGATAAATGATTACGTAGTTCTAAAGATAGCCTTATCGAGAGTCATCTTACCATCAGCCCAAATTGTAGTTAGGAAGTCAAGCCCCGCACAAAGGGGTGGAGCCCTCAAAGAGTCACAAACGCGCTACGGCCCTGACTTGGCTCGCGCAGCTCGTGGCAGAGCCCGTCATTAGCGCTAACAAGGTTATCCCCGGGCTGGGGTACCCAGGACCACCCTATGCCACCCTCGTGCTGCCATCCCCGTCCTATGCTCAGGGTCCTGCTCTAGACCTCCCTAGAACAAGAGGGGATAATAAGATCTGCGACAATCAACCCAACGACGACGACGACGACGACGACGAGCGTCGTGAGACGACCCCCTGGGCGAGCTAGCAGGCGACGTCCGCCACGTTTAGGTCCACCTTTTCCTTTACCTTCTCTCCGTCTCTGCTTACGACGCCCTCATCCCTCTCTGAAGTCTCTCTTGATCCTACGTAAAGGTAGCCTGCAGCCTCGAGGGACGTCCGTCGTGTGTTTGCCATTTTATATTTTCCTCTTGATTCCTGATAATTCAACGTAATCAGATACACTCTCGTGTAACTTAGAAATATACTAGATATCAGGTACTATACTAGACGTAGATACACTACCCTAATTATTGCTCGGGTACAGTTCGGTTATGGTAGTTTGTGAGTCTGCTCGGAGGGAAAATCTGTTTGAGGGACCCGTGCAAATAGATTTGATGGTTAACGAGCAATAGGGTCGTTAGGCCAAGTTGTAGTTCGGTTGGAAGCATTAGTATGGTTGTAGGTTAAATTAAACTAGAAACCAGGTCGCATCTGTTATATCATAATATAAAAGAGATGAACAAACGAAATAGAATTATTATAAATTATTTCAATATTACCCCAAGACCTTTTATTCGTACAAACAGCATGATTCCTATTATGGTTCTATACGGCGTGTACCTGTAACAAAATTCTGTATCAATTGTACGTAGACCGTGGACGTGGAATTATGGCAAGTCATTTATCCAGAAGTAGAAAAGTTACCTAGAAATTGCATCGATCCATCCGAAATACATATCAACGGGGATGGTTTACGACCACAAAACTTCGGGACGAAGGAATCCTGTAATGGATAAGTTTTCGGGCATGGAAGAAAGTATGGCTGGCACTTCCGGTTGGTTGCCCTGTAAATATGATGAAGAACAATAGATCATTGGTTCAGCTTGAACTATATACGGACTCTACTGCTTGGCGTGTACACTGGTAGCTATAGGGAATCCTGGGGATGCCCATGGTATGGAAGGTGGCCAGGAGGATTCGCAATGGTTTGGGGATGAAAATGGAGTGAGATAGGAGGAGGGGTGGGCTGTGTTGGCCAAGCTGATTGTGTGTAAGTGCAGAGGGGAAAGGAGAAAGAGAAGAGGAACAGTCAGCCAGCAAGTTCATGCTGGTGAATCGTAGTAGAGACGTGCCGGAAGGGGGGTTGCTACGAGGTGGAGGGTGAGGTCGGCTTGGAACGGAGGTTGGAAGGAGCTAACCGCATCGTAATCAACGTAAAATGGCGTCGGGAACAGAGAACGGAGAACGGAGCCTCCTGAGGTCGTGCCGCCATTGTTGATCGCCTTCACCCACGTATAATACGTACTATATTGTACGCACAGGGATGCAGCTGCAGATATTTTACTCGAAGACTGGAACTTCTAGGGAGAAAATTATTAGAATTAATTATTGTCTTTGATTAGTTGCAATTCTAAATATTTATACCTTTTTTAGTATTTATATACACGCTTTACCTTTAAAGTATCGGCGATTGCTTCGGTGTTGGCGTTTGATGAGTTTTATCTATTTCGATAACACTGACTTTAAATTTCGCAACGGAAGCAGCTTAATCTCTCTCTGTTATTAATTCAATCGACTGAGATATTTTTATAAAGCTCGACAGAGATTTGAGATTGTGATTTCAATTTTTGGTGACGTAAGTCTGAACCACTCGAGCATATTATGATTATTATAATTCGATTCCTGTGTCACCGAAAATGGTATTTGACATTTTAGCTAGATCAAAATTTACAATGTTAATCTGATAGAATTCATTTTTTTAAAGCTCCCGTTTTCAGTCTCGTTTTATAAGAATTGGCACGTGTTGGATTCAACCCTGCGGAACGTTGGCAAGTCGCAATAAATTACGCAGAAGAGAAGCAGCTCTGAGCGGAGATTACTGGTCCTGGTTTCTCCTCCCTCCCAGCCAACCCCTATTTCATCCTGGTCTCTACTATTCAGCGCCACTTTACAGGGGACGATGGCCGCTTCAGTTAATGCCGACGCTATTCTCGATTTTTGAAAATGCTACCCACGCTACAAGCAACATTTATACGTCGCAGTAAGCTAAGGTAACGGGTAATAAAAGTTTCGAAAAATATTGCGAAAATTCCTAAAAGAAAAAACAGCTGTCCCTTTGAAAACAAAAGTATACAATCGCAGACGATGGATATTCGAAAAGGAACGAGAGGGTAGAATCCTCGTTTAGAATAAAATAATAATTTAATCAAGTATCAGTGTAATAGGCTTATCAGTTTGTGTCGAACCCAATACTGATATTCGATGCCTTACGTAGTCGCTTGGAAAATTACTACGTTCCTCGAAACAAAACAAGTCCATTCCGCGAGGCGTCCATGGAATAAGAAATTTTGCGCGTTCGCGAATTGCCGTCCCAGAGGCAAAGAGATCCAGGACTGAGTCCGATTGGCTGAGCTAAGAGATCGCATAAAAATTCAACGAAGTACCCGCTGAACGGTTCATTTCACAGGAGCTGATCGCGTTCGACTTCAGCCTCGAGGGTAACGTACATTACGATGTGCTGACTGCCTGCCATCTTTTCCGATAACGCAATTTAATCCCCTAGCATAATCTAAACCGAGGGAGGATCCTTCAGAGTTTATTTTCAATACGAATTCATACTTTACAATGCTTACAGACTTTTAGCCATCGCCTATTGATTATATATCTAATATAATTAAGTAAGTCTGAAAACAATGCTTTCACTTTCAAAATTAACAAAGAAGATAGGAAAAATCCGTTGAGATCAGTCCAACATTCAGAACTTACCAATATTCCAAATAACATCTCGTCAGTACACTCTGTGTCATTTTAATACTTACCAATGCTTTGTTCATCACTCACTATGCATAATTATTTATTCAGATACTTATTAGCACTCATAAAATGATCAGAAAAGTGGAAAACCTCAGTTTCCTCTTGACGCTTTTGCCATCTCTGCCGGCATTGTAGTAGATGGCGTTTCTTGTCGTAACTAAATAGCCGTGTTCTACTTTACCGACAGTCAGCAGCATGGGATACTACTTCACCAAGTTTGGTTAAGAAGAATACAATGGCCGCATTTTGTATTTTTACGTACCACTCCCAGAGAACGCTGTAGACAGTTTCCACCATCGACAATCAAGATCTCCAACGAAAGTAAACAACAATGTCGTGAGTGAAGAACGACACGAAACGTCAAAACTGTTGGACATTTTAAGGTGCTTTGCTCGTGGAAGAAGCTACTGTGCTGTATTATTCAAGTTTCTCATTGACTATGTGTATCGGTGCCCAAAGTAGATCATGAGAACTGTGGAAGGGAAGGTTGTGGTGTTAGGTTCACAGGGTAAGTTATTGTCACAGTAACGCACTTCTGGTAAATATCCCCTTTCTCGTTGCATAACCTGGAGCCAGGCTGACTCGAGCACATTTATGGTAGATCCTGCGAGGAGAGAGCATCTGATGCTACTGAATGAATAATTTCAACAAACTCTATTATCCTATTAGGTACTATTAAGTGCATGTTCACAAATCAGCCAATTTTTTTTCTTAATTGTTTTCTTATCCAAAAACGTAATCGTTGCGTTGGTAAGTATATTCATAATCAAATACTTCAATTTTCAACCTTACTTGACATACGTATCCGTTAGCACGTCTTATTTGGAAAAATAATAAATGATTAAGTACTTTATCTAGAGTGGGGTGATAATTGAAAAAAAAAATTCTTAATCTAGAGCATTATTCTCAATCGTATAATTCAGAACTTTAAGCACGACACTCGTCAATATAATGTATCGTTCGTTATCTTTTCGGGTATTCCCATATTAATATCAGTAGAATAACCGTACCCAGTTCTCCTGTGTTATCATATACTCTTATTTACGATAAAAAATGTTTAAAAGTGTCGAATGACACGTCGAAAACCCAAGTGTGTCATAAACAGCTTTATTTAAGATTCGTGTGACAAATTATGAAAATACAGGCATAAGAGGACAAAAGTATTACAATTGCTAGGATAATTTTCAAGCAGATATCAATTACGTATGTATATTTTATCAAGCTATAGTCGATCGATATGCAAACTGTAGACACTGGGATTTCTTTACACTAAAATATATTAACAGATGGTTTCTTAAAATCGTATTTTACTCGTAGACGAACTATATCTGAATGACGTCATGGCAGGACTATATAATCGTGATAATATGTCAAGAAAATGTATTTAGGTAGACATTCGTTGCCTTGAAATGTTTTAAGTATCAGATGTACAGAATACAAAGAACGAATTAGCTACCATTAATAGATCTAATCGATACAGTACGGTATTAATCATTCCAGCCGCATACTTAGTCATCTATCCAGGAAATTCATTGACAAAGAAATGGCCTTAATATGTTTATTTTTTCGTATTCCGAGAAGGCGATTCGTACCTTAGCAATCACGGCTGCCTCAAGGCGGGATGTTTGAATTGTACCTAATATTATTTGTATGTTGCAGGCGTTGGAAAAACAAGTATGATCGTGCGATATGTTGGGAAAATGTTTAATCATCACATAAATCCCACGATAGGAGCGTCTTTCTTCACGTGTAAGGTCAACCTGGAAGAAGCAAGAGTTAAACTTCAGGTTTAGTTATTTGAATATACCGCCATTTTTGTCTGGTAAAATACTTGGGAATAATTGTTGATTATACTTGTTTTATGTAGGTGTGGGACACTGCTGGTCAAGAAAGATTCAGATCTATGGCACCCATGTATTACAGAAGTGCTAATGCAGCTTTATTAGTCTTTGACTTAACTCAGTATAATACCTTCACTGCCATCAAGACCTGGGTAAACGAACTCAGGAGAAACATTGAGGGGCCTATGGTACTCGTTTTAGTTGGTAACAAAAGTGATCTCGAAAATCAACGTAAGGTTGACCCGGAGGAAGGTAGAAAGTATGCCGTCAATATTGGAGCGACTTATTATGAGACCTCAGCTCTTCAGAACGAAGGAATCGAACAAGTTTTTCTGGCTATCGCTATTGGTCTTGCTAAATTGAGCTCAGGAAGTCGTGACTTGATGACTAGTCTTAGAGTTTATGATTCCGTCAGTTCCGGGCTGAGTAGTCCGGATATGCCGCTTAGTCCCTCTAGCGAGGAAAGTACGACAGATAAGAGTATAGCGTTTGCTATTCAGGAAAGGCCACCAGCTTGTTGTTAAATAAAGATACAAATTTGAAAATTAGATAAGTTTGCTTTGATGCAGTTATTGGTAAAATAATGATTGATGTTTGTTTTTTTTTACTAGGAAGTAAGGCGGATCATTATTGTTCACTAGTTAGAGCAAAGGAAGAGAATTTTTGTAACTCTTGCACCAAACTTTATGTCTAATCACTTTTGTGTATCCATGAATAATGTTATAAACTTGGTGCATTCCGCTGATATTCATTCAAACGTTTAATTATGGATTATTATAGAATTAATCCAAATTATCTTGTAATATAATATTATTGATGCAGTCATAGGTGATTAAATTGTCAATTATTTGTTTGTAACTCAAATTTCATTAGTATATTGTGATATACTTTATCATCGTGACGCAATACGGTTTTATCAACTAGCGCTTGTTTGTTAATACGTCATATTAATAACTTTTATTAAAAAATTCAGTTAATTAAAAAGTCGACAGTAAAGACTGTTATATTTTAAGTTTCCTATTTCTATATTTATTACTAACTAGCACACTGCCTGTACGAAGAGAAAGACAAAATGGCTAAACTCGATAATCCGAATGCGTTCACATTCTATTAATTTGCTCGTTTATAAACGGTTATTTGGATCACATTTGTACAGACTTTTCTACCAAATACAGTATATATTTACCATACTATGTGAACCTCCACTAAAATCCTATCATAAATCAATTTAATTCCTCATAAAATAATACACAACTTGTATATTAATTCTGAACAGAATTCCTAAAAAAAAAAATGCAAAAAGAAGAATACATAAAAATTTGCGTGAATGATTTATCCACAGACGATCACAGCCAAATGGAGTGAAAAAAAAAGTACTGGTGGCATAATAAATGACAATGAGAAACTCAAGGCCATTAATGGACCAGGAAATTGTTGGCTCGTACCACATAGCGAGAATCCATAACGGTAAATCCGTCACGCAAATTTGCCATAGGCGAAAAAGAGTCGTAACGATTCTGCCAACCTATCCTAAAATTCAAACTATAAAACAGTTATTAGATTCCAGCGTAGAGAAACCGTAGATCGCAGAATATGGCGTGAGCGGCTTACGACTCTCTCGTTGAGTCTTCCACTGTGTAAATTACTGTGCGAAAATCCATGACCTTGGGATGAGCGTTACACCTGCATTACAGCATTGTTTCAAGCAAATATCCGAAGTTCCCATACGCCTGCTTGATGAAAAGGAAATCCTGATATCTGTTCAGGGACGTAGTCAAGATGGCAAATTCCTGGTGGAAGAAACAGCGTGAACGCAGTATAAGGTTAAGGACCGAGAATTAATAATTTAAGAACAATCCCTTTCCTCTAGTTAACTCCTGAGAAACTAGGATTATCAAAGCGTGACTAAATTTTCGTATAACTTTTTATTCCGGATGTTACAAGTTTGGAGATTCTGATCTGACAGTAATCGTCTCTTCCGTTCCACCACAGGATGTCTAGGTTATAATTTCCGTCAGTCAAGCAAATTGACAGGGTCGTCGAAGTATTTCTTGTTAGCAAAGACAAGCTCTGTGAATCTTAGCGGCAGATCAATGGCTGCTGTACTAATTGTTGAGTAAACAATCATTGTTACTTGGAAGCAGAACAAGAATGAGAAGTAAAACGTACATTGCGTAATGAGTTATTTGTAGAGTGCTGTGGTATAGTGTCTCCCATTATACAAAAACAAAAGGTACACGACCGTGTCGTGTAAAATACAGAAGCCTAAAGTACCAAAGTATAAAATCAAATCATGCAGGTCGATGACATGGCCTGAAGCAACGGACAAATGGAATGGAAGCGACAATTTACAAAGTAAGTACTCGAATTGCTTGTACCACGTACAACCACTTTGTAATAGTCATGCCAATGTTTTTCTTAATACATACAGTGTATTAATTCTCATAATACTTTAATCGTGTACTTTTTATCTGGTCAAGTACACAATCAAAATATCTCAGTCCCGGCTTCTTTTTACGTTACGTTTTACGATAAGGTATGATAATTGCATAATGACTCATTCCGTGTGGCCGACTCACGCGAACCGTGACGTCCCAGCTTTGTCTGCGTGTAACTCATCTCATTTTCATTACGTAAGCAACTGCTTAATATGCATCTAGGCCTATTAGGACGCGTCTTTAAATTTAACATAGAGAAAAGATACACCTGATATATTCGTCGGTTAGCGAAGTCAGGAAAGTAACTTCCGGACTGTAAAATCAGGTGCGAAATATTTCTCATAATTCAGGTATCTCTGTCACGACCATGTGATTGTACAAAATGTAGAAATCAAACTCAACCATAAGACAATCACCGCATCTTCCAACGGCTAACCTCACAATTCGTCGGCGACGTAAAATCAGATGGAACAAACGAAGAAGAAAAAATGTCACGTGCATCTGTTGTATTTCGTACGAGAATAGTCTTGCAGTTGAACTGCACTTATTCAGACAATAGGTAGTAAAATGATCTTGGTTAGTAGTCGGTTTGTAATCATTTGGCTTGATGATTTTATGAGAAAAGGAAGCGATGGAAACACACCCCTCTAACGCTATGTATTTTTTCCTAGAATAATCTTTATGGAGTCCTTGACATCCTTCTGATCCTGATTCCAACTTGCCACTTGGCTAATCAACAGGAATTCGAAGTACTTTGGTAAGATTACCATTTCTTTCCCAATTTAAGACGTGGGTGTAACTCTTTTATTTAGATTTGGCTAATTTTTTTCTTCTCATATAATTTCTAGTAATTAAAGCTGGAGCAGGATTTATATGCGATTAGATGATTATCTTCTACTATTGTACGTCGGTGTGACTATATAAATGATTTACTAATCCAATCCCTGTTGTGGACGGGTGGGTGCTCCAACGTGAACGAAGTAGAAGAAGAAGCTATTGGGTATAAGGATGGTGCTCCCATATAAGACAGTGATACAGTTACTTAAGGCTCTCAGTCTGAAGTCAATCGCAAGAGGCTCAACTCACCTTGCGAAAGTATAATGAACCGCGCCGAGATAATTACCAAGCTTAGCTAAATTATAATTAAAATATATAGACGATAAAGTATACTCGATCGTCATGCCACGTTTTATGATCGACATCGAATTATAATTCAACAGTGTTGCGAAATACTTTATTATACGAGTGCGACAGTTTTTGATCTAATTAAAATTTATTATCAGTGTGCAAAGTGTTACGCGAAAGAAATTTTAATAGTGGAAGAGAAATGATAATCTTTGTGTTTCAGTGTGTTATATGAAATTAAGCAGAATTTTTGGTGAATTACGAAAAAATGAAGTGCGCAACTAGAGGAGGGAGGATTCAAAATTGTTTTTCATTTATAATATTTTTATCGATTACTCAAATCTCGACCCTGACGATCGATAATCAGCTTGTAATCATAGCTAATGGTGATTATCATTAAAAATTAATTAATATCTGTTAAAATAGTAAATTCTTGATTGGATGACAAGTAGAGATCTTTTTGCAGATTGTTACACGAGGATATCCATTGGTACTAGATTGGCCGACAAGGACGTCTTAATCAGGACATCAGCGGGTACAGTAACAGACTGCGAGAATGAATGTTCCAAGAATCGCAACACCTGTAAAGTTTTTAGCTTTGGGTAAGATCACAAGAAATTAATGACCGAATGATTGTGAATATTTAATTTTTTTTTTTTCATCCATACAGGATCAGTTCAAAAGGTAACGGTACTTGTACCATCGGATCCAGGGTACCTAATCCCGAAGAACTAGATCAGGACCAGGATTATGATGTCTATATAAGACGTCAGGATTCACCAGATTGCGAGCCTGATAGACTCTACCAATTAGGTAGTGGTGGTAAACGGCCGAGTAATGGCAGTGCCGTCAATGAATTTGCCAATGACAGGTATCCTACTGGTTTTGGAAATGGTATAAAACCGCAAAAACCAAATGGCTTTCAGTCAAACAGACCTGGACAGGATCAAACTTATAGGAAACCGTCATTTAATCAAGGATGGTTTTCATCCTTTGATGATGACAGAAGAGTCTATGACATAATTAGAAACAAGAATCGTCGACCAAATAACAAATCACCTATGAGTGGTTCCAGTTTCACTTATGATGAGGATCAAAGACCTTTCGATGACGTCAATGATCATAAGGATATTCCTCGACCTGGTGGTTTTGGCACCTTCTCCATAGGCAGACCATCATCGAGTCCTGGGAAACCAGTTACTCCTAAACCTAAACCTATAGATGATGAATCATCATTAACTGTTAAACCTGTTTACAATGAAGATGGCAATTCCAATCCTGGTGGATCTACTCCAGGAAAATATCAATACTGGATTGATCACAATTCCGGAAGTGAGCACAATTCTGGTCATCCAACCGGAAGTGCTTATGGTTTTACAGGAAATGGACACAGTCAAACCCACAACATCATTCACGTATCGGAACGTCCAAGACCTGCTGGCTCAGATCAGTTCATTTATGACAAAGATAATCCCAATCCTGTAAATCATCATGGTCCAATCAATTCGCACAGCTTCCACGGGTACAATTCAAATGACTACGATGATACTCATTCTGGCTTCCCAGGAATACTACCAGGTCATAAACATCACTACGATGTCATTGGACATGGAATTGACGTCTTTGAAAATCCAAGTTGTAAGTTACTCATGATTCCTAACCTAAAACTCTCATTTATATTTCTACAAGCACCAATTAATCTTTGTAAAATAATAACAATCTACAATCCATAGTTTATCAAACCTAACGCATCTAGGATTGACAAATGGCAAACGGCATTGACACCGATTTTAACCACTATGCAAATTAACTCACTGCATCCAAGTACAGCTTCCGCTCCAGAGTACAGACTACGATTTATTTGCACTTTGTTCCCCTACCTGCTGGAATTTCGAATCCTGAACACTCGTGGGAACGAAAGAACTCTAATGGCGCGCTTGCATGCATCCACAAAGGTAAAACCAGTCTTTGGCTTCTCTTAAGACAATAATCATTCCCACCATGCACCACGATACCCACTGAAATCTTAAAAGGCAACATCTTAACATGCTTTATTTATTTTCAATAACAAATCCAACTTGACAATGGCGATCACTATGGAGGTTGAAGAAATTATTGGTCCCCGGTACTTATGAGTCTCAGAAACCTTGAGATTTCTCATAATTAATTAAGACATCTCGGTAACAAAGGACAGTCGAAAGTAACAGTGTCTCAAGCGCAAACAACTGCACGCAAACCGGAAGTCAGACGTCCTGCGCAGCATGTCTCTAAGATTTCCTTGTGTAACCATGAGACTCCTGCAGGAGTCTTGAAGTATCTACTGAAATTTTTATCCTACGATTCATCAAGAATATTCTTCATCATTTAATGGTTGCTTCTGGTGGGGGATCACGCTGTCCCGTTCATCATATCCAGAAATATAAAGACTATACTTATATATTATATCTGTATGGCTAGTATACCTATATACGTATAGATAAATCTATATAATGACTCCTCTTCTGGCCTGGCTGAAATAATTGGAATAATTGTGACCTTGACTAATCTTCAAGGACAGATTTCAACCTGTGATGGTCCTTTCTAGCCTGACGTCATTTCTTATACAGTGCCTTTACGAATCCTTCGTATCTGGATGCTTGTCAGATTGGATAATTGGCCATGTCCGCAGGAAAACCTGCATCACTGCTAGGGGCACGAAGATCTCTTGGTTATAAGGATCTAGGAAAAAAAAAATTCTAGACTTAAATATTTCTAACAGAATTGCATTTTGTTTTATTTTTAATAATCAATTAACTTTCTTTTATCTTCCTTTATGGAGTTTGAGAGTAATTTTAGACTGTTTGACTCATCAGGAGTTTAATATACATTTATTGTACAATTATTACACTCCTAATGACGTGACAGCTGTCACTGTAGCATATCCTGCAGAATTGTTTGTGCCGATTAAATGATTTGTGTATGATATTATTAGGTGGTAGGAACTGAGCAGAGCTAATCATTAATGATCATGTAACGCCAAAACCCCACCCTAAAGTGTCAGTAGATCCTCCCACTATTCTCACGTAAACGTTCACTTTTCTATAAAACCACGAGAATCTAGAATTTCTCTGCTACTTTTCTGTGCGTTTTCGGTTTGGTGTTTCTCACGTTAAATTATAAAGAAAAAAGCGAATATTGCTGGTAGTATCTCGCTGTGACATTATCATGAGGCGCAGGAAAGAATTTGGAGTAACGTGTGATTAGGGATAATAACGTGAATTTTGTGATTAGAAATTTGTTGACAAAAATTAAAAAGGGATTGACAAGCTATATTTGTTAATGAAAAATCATTAAAAATTCTATTAACGTTATGTGCATGTAAAATGGAAATTTTACAAGTATCCATTATTGATGATCTCAGCCAGATCCATCTTATGTAACCATTAGCAAGCTTCCGGTTGGATGTAAATAATAATTAGCAATCCAGTATTTTTCCTTTAGTTTTACCCATTGACAAAATTTTTACACGACAATGTTATCCCATTTGTGGTTTTGGAGTATCACACTGATACTATTATTTTTCAAAGATACTAGTCAGGATTCAATTATAATAGTTCAAGATGTCAGTGACAGTTGTCAACGTAAGTTACTCCGTTGTGAAAAATTATAAAAATAATAATCCCCGAAATTGATTGTGAAGTTTGAAAATTTTAGTTAAAAAAAAAAATTGGTTTAGCCTGTTACAGGAGACTCTTGTCCGGTAAAAGGATCGTGGAGATTCACATCAGACGAGCCATTGACTGCGAAAGAATAGATGACTGTAATCGAGAATGCGATTCGGAGAAAGCTTTTAATTGCGAAGGATTCAATTACAGGTAATATGAATCACAAGAGCATTTAGGTGTAAGAAATTAAAATATTAATTAAAAGACTCATCAAAAATAACAAGCGCTGCGTGAAATGTATACATGGACGGAACTAAAAAGTCATGAATGAACTAATCATCGGCATTTGACTCATGTAAGAGAGCAATTGTTTATGCTTGGTATCCTAGTGCGTCGCTTGACTTTTTTTTTTAATATTTTTAACTGGGTTAGCTATCACTGTGCGCGACCTACCCTAACGTACCTAAAGGCACATGCGTGACCAGATGCGTTACCTATCCACCGTAGAATTGCATCACGGCTAATTTGATTGCACAGCAAAATACACAGTGACACAGTTCTTGGTCAATTTCTGTGCAAGACTAACAATGCGGATGACGAAATCAATAGATTGTTTTGAAAAAAAGAGGGGATATTTGATTGACTTTTTTTTTTAATAGGAGGATGGGACCTGGACCAAGAGGAATGTGCGAATTGACATCAGTGCCTTATTCCAGGATGGATATGCATCGAGACTTTATTTCTGACCCTCATTATGATTATTACGAAAAGGATTCAAGATGCGACCAGGATTCTTTTGGGGACGTTTATCATCGACCTTCAGGATGGACCAATCTGTCGCCTAGACCTGGTAGTGGATATAGACCTAATGATCAAGGGGGCTATGGACCTAGTAGAAGACCTCAGGAACCGCCTAGGCACGAGCCCAGACCTTACCTGCCTGAGAGACGTCCTGGACCAGATAAGGGACCTATAGATCGGGATCGAAGACCTATGTCTGGTTATGGACCTGATCGTGACCGTCCAGATGATCTTTATCATAGGAAGCCTTATTTACCTGAACGGAGACCTTTTGATATTCCTTTACCACCTGGACGGAGACCTGGTGAACCGGATAGAGATCATTTTTCAGTTGGGAGACCTTATCCGTCAAGGCCTGTTGGGTCTGTGTATATTGGTCCTATTGAGGATAATATGTTTCATGGAGATTTTAGACCCGGTCGGCCGCATCTTCCAAAATTTCCAGAACGGCGACCTGACTTTGGTTATAGACCGTTTCATGATATAGGTATAAGTAATTTCTGTAGACTATTTTGATTATATGATCAGACGTTGGTTAATTCTAATTTTATTAATTTTTTATAGGATCTAATGAAATTGGTCCTTACTTGCCTGATCGTCGCAAAGACTGGGACAGAGATTGGGGATCTTATGGTGGTACCTATGGTGGCTCCTATGGATATGATACTAATTCTGTCGGTAAATTTCATTTACCAAAAGATCCTAATCATCATAAACAACATAAACGTCCACGGCCATTTGAGAACGATAATTTTTATGGGGAATTTTACAATTATGGCGGTGCCTTTGGTTATGGGGATAACTATATTCCCTCGGATAAAGACGTTCTTTATGGTGGATCCGGCAAGAGACACGAGTGTTCAGTTAGATCTGGAGCTGGTGTCAAAGTTCGCAGAGGACTCGTAAGGAAAAGTTACCTCACGTCTAATTTAGATCAGTGCGAAAGTCTTTGCACCGTCGAAAAGGATTTTCTCTGCATGACATTCTCCTACAGGTAGTTTCAATATAAAGTATCTGTCAAAAATAATTCAATTGACGTATTCTATTACAATATAAATCTTATTCATTACATCTATTAATATTTTTTCAATTGTACAGGTACAACTTGGCTTCTACTGCTCCTACAGATAATTGCCTTCTGAGTGAAATTTCATATGAAGATCTTAATTTTTATACTGATCTGGAGCCTGACCGTGATTATGATATTTACACAATAGTCGGTAATTCAAAATCTTGCAGTTCTGGTAAACCACCAAGTCGACGACCTCCCGAAGGTACTGCATTAAAATTGTCTAGATATAATACCTTTTAAAATTAAAAACCAAAATTTACAGAATGCTTTTGGAGAGTCAGGAGTGGTTTTGGAATGGCACTTGAAGTAATAAAAAAATCGATGTCCGTGGATAGCCTTGGGGAATGCGAAGTGGAGTGTGTGGATACTCGAGGATTTACTTGTAGAAGTTTTGTTTACAGGTGAGTCAAATAAAAAGAGAAGAATTAAAAAAAATGATTATTGAGCTCATTAATACCGTTCGATATGTCATCTAGGTATGGACATTTACCAATTGGTGGTTCACCGAATTGTTTCCTAAGTGATTGGCCTTCTCAGGAAATGGATCCTTTCTCGTTGCCTGACATGGACGGGGCAGAATTATACGAGAGGGGTAGTTTTGGACGAGGGTGCGAACCCTATCCATTTCCGCCACTAAGAAAGAAATACGGCAGCACAGATAAAAAACCAAGTCACAGGGATGACTGTGAGTGCACTTGCAAGATCGTATATTATTTCAATGAATTATTTTTAGAATTCTATTTTTTTTCAGTTTGTTACTCCACTTATCATAGACCTTGTAAACTCACCCCTTACGCCATCCTCTTATCGATTCGCGTGAATGGTGAAACAGAATGCCGTCAAAGATGTTCCAGCATGAGAGAAAAAGATTATGTTCCTTGTATGTCCTTCAGCTATAAGTCAGTATAAAATGATTTTTTAAAATACTTATGAACCTAGGATATTAATATAATATATTAATATTTTAATTTATTATTCTGGATGCAGCATTGAAAATGATAGAAGAAATGATAACTGCTTCCTAAGTGACGTTCCCAGAAGGGATCTAAGACCTGGTCTTGATTACATTCATGATGACGATTATGTTCTGTATGCTTGGAAAGAACTAGAACCAGAATGTATTCCACTAGGATATCCTGATGTTCCTAGTCGCCCTGATTATCACAGTCATGGTTTCGAAAGTCCAGGTTACAGTGATCAGGACAAATTTGATTTTCATTCTGGTGGACGACCCTCGCGTCCCCCATATTTCACAGATCTTGGTCCGACCTCTGATCATGGACCAGGAGGAATTGATTACGGTAGAAAACCTGGACACGGTGGTAACTCTTATGGACACCCTGGACCTTCTTTTGATCATGATTTGAAACCAGGAGAGGGACCGTATGGTAGTCATGAAATTAGGCCAGGTAGTGGTGGTAATGGTTATCCAGGAATAAGACCATTCGATCCTGATAGACCTGATCCAATAGCACCCGGGTACGGTGTAGGAAGTGGTGTTCATGGCGGAGGTGAAGGATTCGCTGGTTATGGAGGTGGCGGTGGTAATTTTGGTGGTTTTAACGGATACGGAAGCCATGATGATCACGGAGGTCATCGCTTTGGTTCTGGATATGGATCTGGAGGAAGTGACTTCAGACCAGGAAGTAGCTATGGAGGTGATCGATTCGACTTATCATACCGTGAGGCACTTCTTCTTCTACTTCTTACTCCTAGTTAATGACAATATACCTTTTTAACATAGCTGGTGATTTAGCAACCTTCACTCATTACACGGTGAATGGTCATCCTTGTAAACGTGGTACCAAGTGTCAAAGGAACAAAGTAGCCGGTTTTTGGTCCTGCGAACCGGAAGGTGAAGAATATGGTTCCTGGGACTATTGTTGCGAACCAACTCATCATTGCGGTTTTTCTCACGGTTACAGTTATCCATGGTAATAAAATTTATGCACAACAATCCCTTCTCAAACTGAATTTGAGACAATAAAATTTGTTTTCAAACAGGTGTTACGTGGGACCGAAAGAGAATCAATGGCGGCCATGCAGTGAGCAATACTTTCCATATTCATCAAGTTCAAGGCCACATAGACCGTCCAGTCTCGATCGTTTCGATCAAAGCAGTCGTTTTGATGATATACCAAAACCAGGCTTCTTTGGTAGACATTGGCCTGTAGCATATTTGCACAGAGAAGCACCACCAAATACAACAGACTCACTAGCCCTGGCGGATGATCGCAGAGACCGGAAGTTGAATGACTCAAAATTGGAGAAACGATCCAATAATGAGTATAATCAATCAAGAAATCAATTAAAGTCGCTACGATTGAAATTGGACACATCCAATGAAAATACCGAAGAATCTCTAAGTGTATCAAGTAACAAACCGGATGCAGATATTAGTTTCTTTCGAAAAGTCACTGCCAAGTATCCGGATGTTGTTACAAGAACTTTGGGAAGTAATGGAAAAATTGAAAGAGTATTCCCACCTCGGAACGAAGCAACAATTCCGAAGATAATAACAGCGGCGGATATTAATTTTGAAAAATCAAATTCTACCACTTCCGCTGTCAAGTTTATCGAAGTTCCACTTCTTTCATCGAACAGATCCAAAGTTTTGGATCCGGATGATTATTTTGAGATAGTCGATATCGAATAATTATTTTGAATACACTTTCTTTCACCTAAACTCTATCGATTTCTTGTGAATTGTCAAAAGTCCAAATCTACAGTATGTAGACAATAAGAAACTGGTTGCTAACGCAGGTATTCTAATAGTATTTGCCATAGTTTTGCAGAGGAGTTTTTCGATGGGTAGAATTTTGGTGCGTGTCAATGAAACACCGTAAATTTTAAGCAGACGTGTAAGCCTTGGCACGATCCAAAATGTATAAGAAAAAAAGTATGTGTACGAGTTTACATCTAAAAGCAAATTATAATTATAATATGCTTTTATCATATGATCCGAGCATGACACTAATAATTAACATATGATAACTCTTAAGTATTTTATACCTATACTGCGCATAATAAAGGAAAATTTTTATATTATACATTCGATTACGGATAAACGGAAATAATATTACTCCATACAATAGTTCCATAAAACTCCGTAATGGCGCGACGAACGTTCCAATGAATAAATTCTGCAACATACTGATAGATGGCAGAACAGTTGCGCAAAAGAACCATAGCGCATTGTTTTATACGTAATGCAAGCGTTTCGCACTTGAGATGTTTAATTCCTAAAATATTGTTTAAAAAAAAAGCTAAAAGTATTAATTTTGACGTAAGCTATTATCTAATTCAAATTTACCAATCATCCCCCATCAAATTAGTGTATAATATTAATGCGAAAAGTTGCTTGAAAAATTATAATTATTCCAATAGAAAGTGATAATTTTATCTTTGCCATTCCTAATTTCTTATGGTGCACATCGTCCAGCCAATCGTGGGACGTATACTGAGTGACATCATGTTAAAGTTTATTTATGTACTACATGTTCTGGATGCTCATTGGTCAATTGAAAATGCATCGTGAATAGAAAGCAGCATAAACTGAGCGCAAGGTAAACGAAATGGCGAGCAGAGATGAATTTGGAAAAATAAAAGTCCAAAATGGTAGCGCATATAGCATATTACACGTATATTATATTGTAGTGATATACTTTAATATATTTCTAATGGCATTGATATTACTAATCTTTCGCGGACTATATATGTACATCTGTACACCGTATACTGTATCATTATTGCGTTTATCCAATAAATTATCTTGTAACACTTATACACTTTTCGAATCTCCTATTCCTTCCCATGTCTCCATCACTCTCCTCCTAGTATATCCTTAAAAACTAAGTTATTAAAAAGTCCTTTGGAAAAATAAAAGTCCAAAGTGGTAGCGCATGTAAAATACCACATGTATATTATATTGCATGATTATATGTAATATATCTCTAATGGTATTGTTATTGCTAATCTTTTGTAAGTTCTATGAGTAACAATAGTTCCCGGGCTCGTTCTAAGGGTTGCTTTGGGAAACAGCGGTGAGTAGCGGAGAACCTCTGCCCGCCAAGCTACGCGTCCGTGTTCCCGTTTAGCTCGGCTACGACGGGATTCGTATTGTCGACGGAGGCGATGATCACAATATCCTACTTGCGGACTCGCCGCTATGATTTAGCGCCACGATTTTGGTTTCGCTGAATATCGTAGCGTTGTCATCTCCCTACTGATCTCTATGGGGAGTTGCCGGTGCCGCCATCTTATCTACTAATGGTGAACGGTACAGATTCGGGGGGCTTGTTGCTCTTCCCTTTTACAAAATAATCATTTTTCAAACACCCCTTTTGTTCCTGTATCATTTTGAAGAATTACAATTTATTGCAGAATTGTTGTACGAGGTAGGTGACTTCTCAAGGGCCATGTGTGCTGTTACTATCTTCAGTATTAGAAGATTTATTAATGGCATTTACAATCTTGTAGACGCTAAAACGTATGGCGCTTATTTTTGGAACGAACAGTAGTTGCGCGGAGCTGTGGTGGGGAATTGTAAACATTATTTGAAAATTTAAAAGAAATCCTCATTTGTAATTTTTTCCCGCATTTTCAGTTAACAGATGATGTCCGATTGTTTTCCTTTCAATTCTTACATTACTTTGGTATGTTTATGAAACAGTAATGACATCTCTTGGTTCCGTTTGGCTGTCAACAGGAACTGTCAATATGCCAAAGGCACGATTAATTGCTCGTTCAGTGACAAATGTCCGTCCACTGAGTATGACATTAAATCTGGAATGTATGGAAGAACCTTTAAGTGAAGTGCAAAACATGACAAGAGTGAAAATGAAGTCGGATCATGACAGGGTAAGCATTATATGAGCTTCCCGCAGGACTGTTTCTTGACTGTAACATTTATGTCAGGTCGCTGCTGCTCTCGAGGAGTTGGTGAAAGATCATGGTGGTAAACTTATATGTCAATCAGGCACAGTCAATGGCTATCAGTATACATTGTAAGTATTAGAAATTATATTAATGATATAATATTTTCGTTGCACATATTGCACTTTACGATATAGTAAATTGAATAGGTCTGGCAACAGCACTCCAACAACTGGTAAATCTAATCAACAGTCTTTGTTAAGTGTAGTAAGTATTTAATTATTTATCTGTATTATAACTACCAAGTTGTGCAAAAGTAGAGTGTGGGAAAAATAAAAATATTTTCCAGGGTCATGGAAAAACACAACCAATACAATTAAACATGTTGAACATTGCAAATTCAAATCAAGGAAACATCCAATTGGTTATGAGTCCCCGAATGGGAGGTATATTGGGATCTGCCGCACAGCAACAAGGTAGTGATTATATATAATGATTTTTAATAATTATTAATATTCTATAATTTAATCTTGAACTATCTATCGTAGCACAAACCTCAACATCCACTCCTGTTACGTCTGCTGTAACGCATTCTCAACCTGAAAACGTAAGAGTAACTTTATTATAAAATTTGATGCTGCAATTATATCTAGTCGACAAGTAAGTTTATATTCAATTTCAGTATAAATATACCAGATCTGGTCGTCGAACAAAGGTCCTCCAAGTACAACAACCGGATATTATAGACGATGTAACTAAAGTCATGATTTTTTTTTTATTAAAGACTTACAAACCAATCTCTTATTTAAATTTTTCCATGTAGCCTACACCAACTACAAGAGCTCGACCGAAATCATCCCCTGCAACACATGTCGTGACACCCAGTAAGAGAAACAATAGTGAAAACTGAGTACATCAAATTATAAAATTAACAAAAAGACCTTCATTTCGTAATGTTACAGCCACTACCAGTCCTCAAGGCGTGATGAATCTTAGAATAAAGACAGTAAACAAGCAACAACAACAGCAGCAACAGACAAATCAACAACCAGTTACAAGACCCACCGAACATACCAGTATCGGTG
Source organism: Cephus cinctus (assembly GCF_000341935.2). Classification (NCBI taxonomy): domain Eukaryota; kingdom Metazoa; phylum Arthropoda; class Insecta; order Hymenoptera; family Cephidae; genus Cephus; species Cephus cinctus. The sequence continues at coordinate 107,805 of NW_014333995.1, read as the reverse complement.
GCATAGCTGTTGGAAATAAAAATGCAGGTAATTAAAAAAAATTATGCACCCTCAACAGATCCTATTTTTAATTACTTATCCTATTAATAATTGAAGCCAGCGAACAGATTGAAGAGTCCAAAAAGAATCAACCAGACGGCAGAGAAGTAACGTTCAATAAAATGAATGGTGGTCGCACGTTTCCATCGTTAGTTGTCGTAGCACGACCAAATCTTCGTTCCAAGGATATTGCACCTCAAATCGCACAAAAAGAAAGAACTGAATTAGGTAACCGATTTACAGATGCAAATCAATTTATCGAATACCATGTGCAATGGAAACCATTAATAACTGTATGTTCATTTATAGACATGAAAGTAAAGAGCGTGCTAATGTTTTCTGCCACAAAGTTCGCTGAATGGTTAATACAACAAGGTTTGGTTCGTTCTGAACAATACTGTAGCCAGCACAGTACGAATTATCAAAAAACTAAATTAAAGCTGGGCATGTATAGTGACTCGGGTACATTTCCATATTCCGGTGGATACGTTTGGATATCGAGTTGCTGTCCAGATCGATTTGTCTCCGTGTTTTCTGGATCAATTTTTCAAGGAGCACCACATATTCCTACAGTGCTCTTAAAACTAATTTATCACTGGGCATGTCAAACTAATGTGCAAAATGTTGTCTCGTGGGTGAAAGTATCTAATATATATGTGAAAAATTTTTATACCAATCTGCGCAGCATCTGCACTGCTGCTGTATGGGATAAGAGTCGAATGATGGGTGGAAAGAATTCCATGATACAGGTCGGTGTAATAAGTTTGGGTACTACGTCACAAGATGGGAACTTACGACAGGTAATGTTATATATGACTCACAATCAGTGAACCTTGAATATTACTTTCTTATACGCTCTATTATGTTATAGGTAAAAGTCGAAGTTCTGGGTATTCTTGATCCAGAGAGACTTGAATTAAGACTTCGTGCTTGCGATCCTGTGCATGACGGAGATAGATCATTCAAGAGACGTTTTAATAATATATTACATCCTCTCAAGGATTGGGTACATAAGGAGTCCAAGATTCTGACAGACTTCACAGTGGACAAAGGCACTCTGCAAGAGATGGGCTTTAATCATGTAACACAATCAGCATTTTCCGACCAGAATCCCAGAAATATGATGAGCAATTATCACATAATGGAGTATCTAAGAAAAATCGTACCGAGAATGTTTCAAAATACTTTGAGTTTACTGAGTAGACAAATGATTCAACAATTCTTAGACGAGTTAGTTTGGAGAGAAATGTTTGGACCAACAGCTGCACGTGCATTCGATAATATCATTCGTCACATTGCTGAGCAGACCAGAATGGATATTGGTGGGTTTAACAAAGATTATTAATAATTGATTTTAACCATTACGTAGAATAAATTTTTGATATCTCACTTAAGGTGATTGCTTGTTGGACCGGCTGTCAAAAATAGCTGCAAATCCATTTCATGATTGGTCATATTCAACGATAAACCCTCTACCACTGACACCTATGGTATCGATACCAAAAGATTCGACTTCAACCAACAAAGATACCCTGCCTCAAGGTATCCGAAGCCTGGAGGTTTCGCACAGTAAGCCAGGACCAAAAAGAGGGAGAAAGAGAATCATCACAACAGCATCGGCAAGTCCTGAACCAGAAGCCAAGCGTGTAGCTACTGATTCAAAAGGAATTAAGGATAGAGAAAGGGAGAATAAAAATGATATTATGCAACCGCAAGAATTTCATTATGCCACAATGGAGGGCGATAAGAATCTTCTATTAGATGAGAAAAAGACTACCGTATCCTTCAAGGTCGGTTATAATTGAGATCTCCAGACAATTTACGATATAGTGCTATAAATATACTATCGTGCTTTTCTTATTATATATTCCTATTATTCTTACAGTGTTTTCTCTGCTCGACAACATTAAAATCAAACACAGACGTAATACAGCATATAGTTTCCCATGTGCCACCACAAGTTCCTCACCGTACAGAATCATCCGTGTGTCGTTATTGTTGTGCAGCCTTTTCAACAAAGCATCAAGTGGACACACATGTTTCAGAAACACATAGCAATTTCGGTCAGACGAACGGTGACATGGTGGTTTGCGCCATTTGTGAACAAAAATTCGGTAAAGCCTATTAAAGAAGTTTCAAACATTACAGGACTACGGTTAAGGAGTGTTTAACATTCCTTTTTGTAGCATTACACGATTAATTGTATTATTTAAATTATTTAGGCAATAGTACTCTCCTGGTTAATCATCTTTCGAATACGCATCACTCTTTGGAAATGCCATATCGTTGTGAAAGCTGTGGTTATCGTACATCCAGTCACAAAGACGTAATAGATCATTATTATCAAGTGCATGATAAGGGCGAAGGTCTGCAGTGTCCTTATTGTCTTAAGGTAATTGAAATATTATAGACGGCAATAACATTCTGCGAAAATAAAAATAATCCATTTAATATTAACAGGTGATGCAGTTCATCGTAGAAGGTGGCGAATGTCTAACCAGTGTACACGCCTTTTTGTTGCACATGCAAAGACATTTAGTAAGGAGAGAGGAGGGAAGGGGTAATAAATGTCCTAAATGCTGTTTATGGTTCAATCAAAAGAGTTCATTAAAATCTCATCAGAGAGAAATGCATCAGCCAGTTACAGGACCTAGTACGTTATTAAAAAAAAAAAACATTAATTTTCTCTTTGGTGTTTGCTTAACGAGCCAATCTTTTGTGATTTTACAGAAGTTATACCATACAGTTCGAAGAATAATATAATAATATCAAAACAAAAGAATCACAATAAACATAATGAGATAGAAAGTCCAGTCGCTGATCTTCCTGTAGATGAGCATGTGAAAAAGTGGAACACAGGACCGATCAGAATAAATGCACCAAGTGATCTTCCTTGTCAGGAATGCGAAGAGGATATTGATCAGCAAGAACATTTTCCGTAATAGCATTATCATAGTTTTTCTCTTGAATCATGTTATTAGTAGTTGTATTAAATAATTATATTCTTCTTCACAGCGGAGAACAAAAATGTCAACAGTGCAGATACGTAACATGTTGCTGGCGAGCATTTAAGGAACATCAGCAACAAATACACAACGAGAGGCCAATGACAAGTTTGGTAACGTTACCCCCTCTTTTAAATATTCTTCTGGAAAATAAAATGCAGTGCCCCTGTGGTTTTGCAACTAATGATGGAAATCATTTAGGTAATTCCCTGATTGCATGACCAAATGAAATGTATTGCTCTCTTTCACTTGGTAACAGCTTAATAATATATGATTTGTTACAGCGACACATTTGATCAAGTGTAAAAGAGTCTCTGCATACCCATACCAGGAGTCCGAACCATCAGGAATGTTGAATAGTCTTGGTCTCGTTGCCAAAGGCTCATCGGATGTAAGTTTCAATTAAACAGTACTAAATATTTGATTAATTAATCACTGAATAATGAATAAAATATATATGCCTTTATGTAGACTAATAGAAATCCCAGAACCAGATCCATTCCTTCCTATCCACAACCTCTTCTTATCCTGATAGGTAACAAGTTTTGTAAGAAATTTCTTTAATTAACCTCCTTAATTATCCCATAACCACCCTTGACCAATTATCTACTAATTATATGGTGCAATAAAGGTATGAATTAATTACAGAAAGTGGAGGTGGAAGAAACGCAAGATATGGAGACGAAACAATCGAATATTCAGTTCAGTTGTGTCCCGAGCGTGTTTACGGAAGAAAAAGATCCTATTGAGTGCAAGAAAAATCTTGTAGAGAATAATTCAAGCGAGAGTAAAGATCCTGATAATAAAATGCCAGCAGATGAGAATAAAACTTCGGATATTTCAAGTGAGGACAATTCGACGGTGACTTTAAATAATGACGAAGGATTTACAAGCACGTCCAAGGCAGAGTCGACGAGTTAAAAATTGCATCTGATGCACAAGACTTCCTCAATTATTGAATTTAATGTTAATTTAAGAAGACACAACGGGCTGTCTCGAATTGAAAATATTAATCGCTGCGAGAGTTTACGGTTTCGCTTCAAATCAAATTGTATTGTTTTTATACGTTGATCAGAAATAATATCTAATTATTCTAAGTTGAATTGTCAATTATTCTAAAAGCAGTAACTCCTGGAATGATGTGGGATAGTGCAAAATATTTGCAAAGAAGACAATACAATTCCCTTATTCCTCGATCCAGGTGTTGTGATATTCTTCCTTCCTTTACTTATGGCTGTATCCACAATGGGGGACATGTGCGAGTATCTCGTGATACTGCAACTAGAGATGAGTAGGGAGATTGCCAATGAGCCAATTTTCATACAAACGCTTTAGAGTACCACTTGATATAAAATTATACGTCGCAGTATTACTTATATATACGCAATCAATTCGAGCTAATGCGAACTAATGCCCTTCTCGCTATTTGATTTAGACCATCAACGTTATTGAATGAAAAGTATTAAAAATTTCATGGAGAGCTGAATTCTCCGCCGTATTCGGGATATAGAAACTTAGAGGTTCAATTTTTAGTGCTATAACAAAAAAAGGTTGTACAACAAGGTTAGCATTTGTTAATTGATGGATTTATTATAATATCTACTTCGCTTATGCAATTTGCTTGCAACGTTATACTGTACGAATTTTAAATCACCATCGGTTTAAAGGAAAAATAAAGCTGACCAAATTCACGGACACTGTTTGAATACACAGAATCAAACTATTCTTTATTACATAAAAGAAAACCAAAAGAGACATGGTGATTTCTCAGTTTACCTCAGTACCTTTTATCTGAAGAAAATAAATTGCCTTATACCAATGTGTTTTACGTAACAAAATTAAATAAAAAAAAAAAAAGAATATCAATTCGATTGACCGTCCGTTGCACATAATTTTAATTAGATTTTTTATTTAGCAATTATTTCATCACGTATGAATAATAAATGTAGCATATTGTAGATTTGTGTATAAGTTGTAAGTGTGTATTGTAATTCTTTACCGTATAATACTAAAAAACGGCGAATCCAAAATCGAAGCGAATTCACGCGCGTTTCGACACCGCTCGAGCGAATCGCAACGCCAAATTCAACTACACGTAATTGCCTTCGCCGATTTTCTCTTATCGCTATTTACGCAACTAACCGACTACTAACATTTTTTTGTCATAATTTTTCAAAACTTTTACACATTTTTTTTGGTTGAATTTTTTATATTTTTCTTTCATGCTGTCTGTATCCAGGTCAACACTAAGGAACCTATTTATTAGCAAGAATTCTACAATGTTAATCGATTGGGACTTACCAGAATAGTATTATGGATCTACGACGCAGAAATAATGAGCAGTAACAATAGGCAATAAAAGTATAATTGATTATTCTTAATAATAATAACAATAATAATATAGCGAAGCTTCACTCGAAAATACCACAAGATATATACCTACAGCTGGAAAATCTTATGAAAAGAGAAATTACGATCTTCTACAATGCACGTCATCGTTGGATCTCAGATAATTGAAAGGTCTGAATTAATTTCACGCGTAAGACAAAAGCCAACGGTACCGTTAAATTGTAACGATCCATGAAATGTCCGAAGACAAGTGCGACTCTAAAAGATCTTAATAAAAAATTTCTAAAGTCGTGTACGGCACCATTTATAGTACTCCAAAGTGCCGGCTCGCAAGATAATAAATCAAATACTTAATAAACTAATACTTGGTACACATCCGTTCGCGTACAATTCAGCCGATATACGTTATCAATAATAAATGTTCCTCGATAAGAGAAACGACGTCATATCTGTACAGAAAGTGCGACGCCATAAAACCGATTGAAGCGAACGAAAGAATACTTTGAATAATTAAATGACATAACAGAATAATATCGAATATTAATAATAATAATAACGGCCAAATCTTCCACAATTACATCAGCCCTTTCAAGACTACGTTTTATGGCTGGAAATTATCGGCGCCTCGGCCTACAGTTGCAGCTGTTTTTTTTTTTTAATTAATCGTGGAAACCTGACCAAACACCGACAACCTGCTGGTTGAACCATTCTTACTTTTGGTTTGGTTTCTCTGTGTCTATATACGTATAAGGGGCAATATTAAACTTATCAATTTATAACTAACTATAAACCTGGCGAGTCCCAATCTGCCACTCAGTTAACATTGAGCTTTGTCGATAATAAATTTTCTCATGACCCAACACCCGCGACCATGCCACGTTCTCATCGGGCGATCAGGCAGAGCACTGCCTCATTCCGAAATACGTGGGAAAGCTTTTGCGAGCATATCGATCTTGCAAGAGTTATTAAACATTGTGTCACAAGAGAATGATTCGACATATCCATCGAAAGCCATTTTTTTTTACGTACGAGCTCTAAAATATACGTGACTACCTTTTCCTTCTCGTCCGTCTCCATCACCCGGCACCGCATCCTTTTTCTAGCTCCAATTTAACGCATGGATTCCTGAAGATGCGTCTCTTTAAGTGTCGACGCATTTTCTTCTTTCTTTTTTTTTTTTTTCCCCCTCGACGATGCGCATTTACGCGAATAGTCCACCCGGCATCGATTGACTGTCTAACGATGTTTCGTTTTTTTTTTTCCAGGTATTAATATTACGGATGCCAGTTGACGCAATTTATCGTAATAATAAGGTCCAACTAAAATCGCTGCTTGGCAGTCCTCCCCGTCGAGTAAGAAGACCGCAGCATATGGCGCGCGCAGCAAACTCAAAATACGAACATCAAAGAGCCCAGTGTATAAGGAGCTTCATGTTCCTGGTCTTGACGCTCCGGACGCGTTTGATAAAAAACTGCGTCTTAAACCCGACTAACAAGGAATCTAAAAGAATCGAAGTAACCCATAAGCGTCATTGTAGCCAAAAAGTGTAATTGTAATCTAACAACGATTAACCGTATCGTACGGATGCATTCTGACCAAAGTCTAATTAATATTTGACAAACCTGTGCGTTAAATTCGAGAAGGAAGCCGTCAGTGCCGGTGAATCACTCGATGGCGTAGTGCATGTAGAGATTACCGGCGTCCCCACCTGGCAGAACCAGGGAGTGAGTTGGTGGTAAAACGGTGAATCCCAAGAACATGAAGGTGCGTACCAGCATGGCTGGAATCGAAAAATGGAAATAATTAAAATCCAAAGACTCTCATGATTAGAATGAAAAGAAGAACAGAAAAACAGTTCAACCTCGGTCTGGACGCTCCTTGCGGAGACAAACGACGACGTTGGTGCAGCCCAGCGTCTCCTCGGCGTACTCAAGAAGAGAAACGAAGCCCTCCTTCGAGCCTTCCGGAAGTAGACAGCTGGGTACACGGATGTAAAGGCAGCCACGCCATACGACGGTCTCCCATTTGACGGAAGTACTCTCAGTCAAGTGAAGGTCGAACGTTATGCGCAGCGACTCGCTTCTTCTTATGGCTTTCAACAAATCATCCTCCTGCAATTGTCAATTTCAATTATGACTCGGGAACGTGCCACAGAATATATTTAACCTCTCGATTGGCCCGATCGTCGTGAAAGGACGAGCCGATAACCATGAAGGAGAAATACTTGCTTGCACAATGTGGGAGCTCACAGAGAGCTGACTCTGCTTGATCCCCACGCCGCGGCTCTCTGTGTTGACTGCAGATACAGACAATGCGGCATGGGGCACATCAGGACCACCACAGAGGCCCCACGCCCAGCGTTATACAGTAGTGCTGCTGGAGTCCAGAGCCTTCTTCGAGACTCTCCTCCAAGCACTTACTCGACATCTCGCTGAAACACGATAAACATACTTTAGCGAAGGTCGCATTTTAAGAAAAGAATTTCGAAGATTCGTTTGAATCTCCCGCCAAGTGAATTCAAGTTTACGCAGATTCACGAGCAAGAACGAGGAAGGTCGACGTGCAATTGACATGAGAAAACTTTGCTAGGACTCGACCGAGGAGATATGCGTTTTGGCATGGTGCATCACGATTTGGAAAATAAACAAAAGTCTCGTGCCAAATATCGCGGTAATATTAGGGGAGAGGAAAAAATATTACATAAAACATGACCTTAATACGTTATACTATTTTTAAAGAGGGCCAAGTTAACATTATTGTCAAATTTATTGACAGAAAAATATTCGACGATTCAATACCTAATACGATAAGAGCCCGCACGATTTTCATCTCCAAGTTTGTTTCATCTCCAATGTTTTCTAGAGGGAATTACGCACCTGGGAGTCTATTTATCGCGCACGAGTGTACCGGACTGATAAAGTCGTGAGAATTCGCGATGGTAAAGATCTGAAGTTTCAGCTGTTAAATTTACGTCAGAAAGATTCTAAATAAATCCAACGTAGAAATAATTCAAGAATAAAAGTACTAATTATTGTTAGTCAGACTCTGAGAGATCTTCGATCGTCCGCGAGGTAGTTGGACGTTTGAAAAGTCAACGTGGATAATAAATAGTAAGAGCATTTTGCAAGGAATAACGTACCTGGGCCTGGGAGCCATTGCGAAGTAAATAATTCTTTATAAATTTGAAAAAAAAAAGGAGGTGCCCTCGCCAAGAACGCCCGTTCGATACGTCCCTGGTATCGTGAATTAAGGAATTAAAAAATCAAGCAAATTCAAAGGATCCCTCGATCCCTGTTAGTCTAGCCAGGATCAGCCAGAATGACAAGAGGCGCGACGAATGACTTTGTCCGAGCAAATGGCGTCTCCGTACAAAAAGACAAAATAAAAGCTACTAAGTGGCAGTGCCGGTGTTCTCGATTTATAAAGACTCCTAGTGCGCAGAGGAAAGCATTGTCCGACGGCCGGGGACGTCATCCGAATTGGATTCTAGCCAAAATTGAAAATTGGACTCCTTCGCGTTCTCACGATATTGCCTTGTCCCACTGTCACATTTTATTATAACCAAATACCTATCAAGAATTAAATATCGAAAGGATACCACGCGTAAATCGCATTAAGGAAGACTTTTATGCAGTTTTACAAGATGAGGATTTGCAGGTTATGTTTCTATGGAGCGTCACCCGTGTGCCTTGAGAGCACATAGAAAATCCTTTAACAACGTAAGGATACTCAACGACGATTTTATGGCTGCGTTTAATTCCTGACGCAATCAAGAAAAATTGTTTAGGTGAATTATGTAACGTTATTATGAATCAATATATCAGAGGAACAACCAAAAGGTCTACAGGCTGCTTCAGTTATTTTAAACAGTCTTCCGCACCAGCTGCTAAACTGGATTATTGATTTTGTATGGCCTGTTGCACATTTCATACGAACGTGTTTCTCAGCAATGTTCTACGGGTCGATACCTTGGAGACTAGGACTGCGGAAAAGGAAAAAGAACAAGTCGGTTTAAGTTAGGTTAGGTTAGGTTAGGTAGACGATTTCTACAATGTAAAAGTATATACAACTGGCGTCACACGATTCAAACCACAAACTCGAGGCCCACGCGTTTCCTACTGAGAAGAAAATTTACATAACTCGACTAACTGCGCAGCAGTGGGCTAAATTCTTTAATCTATATTTTTAAAACGAGACACCGAATAAATAACCACCAACAATGCGCTCGGTATCCTTAACGATATCCCGTTGTTATTTTACACACAGAACAAAGAACTAAATGCTTGATTGACTGAAAACATTTACAACAAATACGACAAATATTTCATAAGCCAATATTCAACATATCCAAATATTCTCCTCCTCCGAAATACATATATGCATCGCCAGCAAACGTTCGTACAAGCAGTAAGATAAATGAAGCTCAAGTTACATTTGTAATCGACGTAGTTATCAGCGTCAAGTTTATACATTCCATGTCCTATCGTTCTCTGTGACCAGAAAAAAAAAAAAGATCCGTACTTCCTGTCTGGAAAGAACAGTCCCAGTCTCTTTGTATACATTTTCTTTTAATCGTTGATTATATTTTATTCACAATCATATTATTCCAATGACTGTGCAACACTTTTCTTATCAATTTGTTAATATACATAGCTTCCACTGACAGCTGATAAGACGGTATCTCTGTAGAGAAATTATCTTCCATATGGCTTTGTTTTGAAAAAAAAAAAAAAAATAGGGAGAGAGACCGACACCCAACAGACAACTCGAGTCAAGTAAGTATTTTCAACTGCAAAGTCCAATGACACAAATTGTTACTGATAAAAGCCAATCGTAAAGATAGAATTTCTAACAGTAAAGTAAAAGCTTGATAATAGTACGGTTTACTGTTTTCGTACAACATATATAAAAAGATTTAACGGCCTATTAACTTCCATGTCAATTAAGTGTATAATTTCAAATAGCCTGCTGACCCAGAGATACGTCTGAAATCAATTAGCAATTTCAAAATTCCAACGAGGCAATAATATAACAAAAGTCTTTCTTATCATTTACAACAAAGCATTCTTGATAACGCGACAATACAGACTTCGAAAAAAAAAGATTACCGTATATGAACACGTTAAAATGATTTAACCTCCCAAGGTACAATAACGAGACAAGATTACTGCGTCGTCGCACGGCATTATAAATCAAGTAGGATTTAAAATGTTAATAAATTCAATTGTCATTGCAGACCGAATGATCGAGTCAATTTGTCGAATCGAGTAAAACGATGACGACTGGCATTAATATATTAATTTGAGTGACGTTGCTACCGAGTGACAAAGTTCTACTTATAAAAGAGAACAATGAAATTGCCTTGAGGACATTCCGCAATGGGATAGAAAATTTAATAATCGTAAAGTCAAGTAATAATGTCAAGCAACAGTAATATTCCACGATCCTTCAATTGTTTGCATCCCGATAACAGCGCTATGTATTGACAATGATAATTAAGATGTGCACGAGGAATTTTATCGAGATAAATGAAGCTGGTAATAGACGCGTGTAATATGTAAGAAAAATAAAGTCTGGCTTCTTGTTTTGAAAAAACAAAACTGCAAAACAGCCAGGCAATGTGAACAAAGACATTCAAGCAATAGATAAGACGTAGTTATCAGCAAGATGTCAGATTACATATTTTATATAAATCGTACTGAGGCAGATAAGAGGGCTCTTATGGACAGTCTAATATTTGAGGATTCTTCATTCGCGTGGTTAAATATACGAGGCTGTATTTCACGAGAAAAATAGAGATTCTAAATATTTACAGTCGTTCCACGTAATCAACGTATTATTAAAATAGATTGTATCATGTGACAAAGTATGCAAAATAACTGAGGAATCGAATTTCCCTTTTCCAGGGACGATGCGATAAGGAGTTACTGTGAGAGAAAATTATCGATCTGTCTGCGACACGGAGTGCTGTACTATTTCAAAACAAGATACAGTTGTCCCAGAGATACAGGTATACAGTTTAATTTATAAGGTCTGAATAATAAAAGGAAGGCCTGAAGTTGAATCGAATGTACAGTAAGATGACCTTAAACGAGTGAGGTTTATGTACATATATAGGAAAGAAAGAGGGACTTGCGAGATTTCTAACGTAACTGACAAAGCAAGATTCAGGGCTGTGGTTATCTCTTGCTTCAATACGTGACGAGAGTCACGCAGCCCACTTTAAAAAGAAAAAGAAAGTCCCTTAAAACCTGCCTTTACTCGACCAGTTAAACCAGCCAACACCTTTACCACGTTTAAACTTCTCTGGTTCATTATGAGAAAGAATCAGAAATCACAATATTTCTTGAACGACTGCAAAGTTGCAAAGGGCAGTATTCGACAAAGAACAAAATTGGTTAAACTGTTAACATCTGACTGAGTCTTTATTGCTTGTAAAATCTACCAAATTGTAACTTACTCGTTCCCTCCGTTAAGACAATGTTTTTCTACAATTGTCAGAGTTTGGTGCTTGCATAAGAACGATCTTTAAATAAATGAACAATCTCACACAGTATTGCGAATTTGGACAATGGACAAACATAAATAAATTGATAATTAATAGGGACAGAGAGGTAACGGCGAGATAAAATTTAAGATGGCGGACGCGAGGGTAAAGGTAGTAAAAATGGCGTAGTGACACGCTACTTACCAATTACTTGAAATTAAACTCGGCATTATCTCGCCCTTTTTACTAATTTCCCAATTACTTAACAACGGATTGGAACTAATATTCATACTTCTTCCTTCGTAAAATCTTGGCGGCCGTAGATACAATGCTCTTTCGAGAATGTTCGCACGTAGCGAAATACTCAGAGGGTGCGTTGGGTTAGTGCGCGGTGAAAAAGATCCGTCAGGCACGGCTAGCGAAAGATCACTGATGGAACATCCGTAGTCGTCGACGACGATTGCACCACATTCTTCGTTCGCCTTGTCCTTCTCTTACAGTGACGTCACTGCCGTAACCGACGAATCAGCGACAAGAAAAGACTTCTTGGTGCGCATGCGCTCTTCCTCGCCTACAGTCTTACCCACGACTGCGTATACGAAAGAATTATGTCGTCCATGCTATTTCGCTTATCATCTACAAATATATAGGTCATCTATATTAGCGTTAGAGAACTCTGTACTCAAGTATCTAAGACAACATTCAGATACTTACCCTTATTACTAGTATATTCCTCAGCTTTTCAATATGATAGAATCTACGTAAATGCCAGTCAACTACCCTTGACCTCGTTAAGAATTTCGACAAACTTCACTTAATTTTTAGTTGGCTGGTTACTCTCACAGCTCCTATTACATTCTTCAGATATTAATTTCTCATGGTATACTACTGGCATATGATATTTAGTCTACGTTTCTTGATATTCCACGACTCGCCTATCCCATACGAGGAACTTGCCTTCGCCGCAAAAACCACAAAGGCGGTTTTAACATGTAGTACAGTCGTTCAACAGTAACCGATGGTTTTTATTGAATTATATTACAAGACGTATTCCCGTTATCGAACTGCATGGAATTGCTTTCTGATAAGGTCAATGAATGCTGCGTGAAGTTCTCATCACACGGATTGTATTCCTTGCTACAGAAAGAAGTACATGGCGAGGGTGCTACAGGAGAGACATAGATCGAATTTACAAAGTCGATGGAAAACTGGCGCTTAGAAATTTTGGAATGTTTGCACAACAATTATGACAGTAACATTGTTGATACGTCATGATCGTGTACTACAGTCACCGATTTTACTAAATGCTTGCGATCTTTAATTAGGTCAAGGCACAACACTTTACTAGCTATATCGTTTATCGACTAATTATGAACTAATCGATACTTTCGTTAATATAAAAAAGTACACTCTTCCTCTCAGAATAAATTACCACACGCTACCCATTATGCTAATTGGTACGCGAAGGTACGTTGTACGTAAATTCAAAAAAAAAGAACGCTTAAATAGATCTGCAGGTTAATACCCAATTAATAAAAGGGAATAAAGGATTTCTTGAACGATTAAGTAACTGATTCAGCCGCACATAACTTGACGGACAAAATCCTCATAATTGATATTGCCTTGTGAATCTTCATGACCAGCCAGCAGGGTCTCGACCTCCTCGTCGCTAAGTTTCTCTCCTTAAAATAGAAAAAGGAAATAAATTAATGCCTGTAATTTTTCTTAAAGGTTATTTAACAATTTGGTCATTACGTACCTAGTGTCGTTAACAGATGTCTTAGCTCAGCAGAAGAGATGAAGCCATTGCCGTCCTTGTCAAAGTGGCGCAAGCCCTCGATGAAGTCATCAGCAGTATCCGAAGTACGGGATTTGCTGATAGCCTGATAAATTGGCAAGAATACCTCAAAGCTTATTCGCTCGTCTGGTTTGTGCTGGTGGGTGAATTTCTTCACGTCGGATTCAGTCGGATTTTGACCCAGGGCCCGTAGAGCATCGCCGATTTGGGCAACGTGGATCTTTCCGTCGCCACGACTGTCAAACAGCTGAAATGCCTCCTGGAATTCTATCGTTTTGTAAAAAATATATTAGTAAATCAAACATCGTAATTCAAGATGCATCGAATATTTTCAAGGCATCTGCACGTGCACGTAATCCACATGATGTGGAAATAAACTTTGCTAGGGAGCATGGAATGAGCATAAAATTCATGACACACTGAATTCCGACAGATGGTAGCCATTTTGCTTGGCAAAGCACAACTTAGGAATTTCACGGTGGCTTTTAACAAATAGTATAAAACAGCCTGATTCTATAGCAAATAGAAACACTGACGTTCCTTTATATCCTGTTGGCATAAGACTCTAACGTTTAATTAACCTGAAATACTGACTGAAATAACAAAGTCATTAAGTGAACTGTATTTTCTAAGGCTCTGCAGAAAACATTTAGATAGTTCTTATGATAATTTACCTTCCACCGATGACATCATTCTGTTAGTCAACTCCTGATAACTATATCCGTACATTGTTATTATTATGAATGACGAATACGTTCAAAATCACGCCAGCTACACCAACTGCGCCTTTAACACTGATTTTCAAAAGTAATAAACGTACTTTTCTTTTATTTAAACACACGGCAGTGTTGACTGTTATTCGAAGAGACTATAAATACGTATACTTGCGCTAATTTCACGTAAATGAAACGAACGACAGGATGTACTTGGCTATTTTCTCAACCGTTACCGATCCAAAGGTAATTCTGTACGAGGATGGTCAAACTGTCCGAACGTGAAGGCGAGATTAAAATGGTTAAAGTATAAAAATGCTCAAGATACGTCTGCGAGGAGACGCTCACTTTCAAATGTCGGCCCATAAAAGGTAATCCCTGATACGAACCAGGGAGGCCAGGGTGTGTCTAAAAAGGCAAGAATACTCTTGACCTGAATTAAACGTCAAGAAAAAAAATCCTTCCCCTCTTTTTGATCCCGAGACTCTGGCTCCTTCGTTGCCCGTTCACTTACCGGCCAGCTGATCCTCCGAGTAAGATGCCTGTGAACACGCGCCATTACAGTTAGAGCCCTTATTAGTCCCAATCGATTAATTTCTCTTGAGAAATTTCAAAAATGAAACTTACCATTGTCCCGTACGTTATGTTTCTGGCGCGTATGTACACACGTCGCTCTCCGTTGTCGCCGGGCGTGTTGCTGACTAGCCTCTTCTCGATCGCTCGACCCGTCACGCAGAGACACAAAACAGTTACAGGAAGTGACTCATTCCCGGTAAATTTAAATGGTCATTTCCTTAAACAAGTTATTTGAAATTTTACAAATTTTCGTAAAATACTAATCGTTCGGCTTCTTGTTTAGGTATGATAAATAATTGAGGGATGCACGTAGATTGTGTAACACTACTGAAAATGTTTATTCACTGAGATTTATATTTCAGAGGAATATGGAATTGCACCGCTCGACTGTCGGAACGATGGGAATCGGATCGCGTCGGCCATCTTGGAATGGAAGCGCAAGTAAGGCGCGTGCAGCCATGATAATTTTCAAATGATGCTTTTAAAGAGATTTAAGAATTGAATATAATAGCACTACGAGACTGATATACTTTAGGATATTTATTCTCAATTATATATATTGATCATTGTATATTTTAAATAAACGATGAATACTCGTTACTACTCCCAGTAAATCAAGTACAAGCCATAGTGGTATTAAAAAAAAAAGAAGACCTATCATGAAGAAAATGTACTGCTTTTGTAAAACGATAGCAAAGTCACATTCTTGTCTATAACAGTTTACACATTATGGTTAATAGACTAAGCAAAAACACAAAACCAATAAACATTGGAGTCTTTTACTGTAACTATGCTGAACGCAACGAGTATCATTCTCCACGATACAAGAATAGAAGCTGGAGCATGAAATTATCATTCACAGTAGATGGCACTAGTACATTTCCATGATCTCATTCTAACGTGACCCGTTTCAATCTGTTGCACATTACATGATTATATAGATGCACTACATAGTCGGCCATAAATTTCATCAAGTGCATTAGAAAAAGTTCACCAGCCCACTTACCTTTCAACCTTATCCAGACACAGTGAAACAAATACTATTTGAAAATAGTATCAACATTTGTAACTGCTGTGCACTGGCTCAGACTGATCTTAAGACTTGGCCAAGTCGCAACTGTACTCATTGTCAGATATGATGATTATCCATGTCATCAGGGTCCAATAAGATATCAAATGATTCAATAATATTTCTAATGATGACAATAGCATACAGTACTGTAACTAAAAAGGAAAAGTACTTAGGATTACAGTAGCATTGTCTGTATTTTGATTTCGGACGGAGTACCAAGTGGACTTGAAAATAACCCAGCAGCAGTAGGAGCGTCGGCTATTAATAGTAACCTAGCGTATCTTTGTCGAGAGTTCAGCAGCATGAGCAGCGTCGGCCTCGAGATCATTAGTTTATTTGCAGTGAGGTTCGTTAAGGTTCCTATGCATCGTAAGAAGTATCAACGGCGATCACGATCCTGATCACGAATGGATCCGGAGTCTGGTCTTGGGAATTGATAGTCCACGTGTCTCCCTACTATTCTTCCCGTATCTTCCTGTGTATTTCTCTGCCTCTTCTGTCCGTTCTGTAATTAACCGCCGTGGACGTGGAGCAGTGTTGCACGAAACGTCGTGGCAGCTGGTGAATTCATAGGCGACCACAAGATCAGGATGAGGTCCGAGGGTTTTTAAAGTAAATCTAAATAAAGAGCAATGTACAGTGTATAAAGTATAAGGAGCATACACACAGTGGGGATGAATAAGAATGGTACACACAGCCTCCAGCGTAACCAACACATCTCTCAATGGCGTACATACGACTCGGGTTGCCAGCAAGCAACACCAGGAATTCCCCGCAGTCGTGGAAGCAGAAATAGGCAGAGAAGTTGCGGTTTGCTCGGAGGAATCGACGTCGCTTGGACGACGGGGTGGAAGATTTTCGCTGTTTAAATGGTTCAAGAAAGGCAGTCGCGATAGAACCATTGACAAGAGTGATAAGAAGAAGAAGAAGTCACAGAAGGCGTCCGATGACGATGCCGACGAGGAGGAAGAGGATCAGAGATTGAGTGTCCCTCAGGACGTGCAGAACGTCGTCTCCAGTACTGAGAGTGTCGATACGCTGTGCAGCACTACGACTGTACACAGTTTTGCTTTTCATACTGATACATTGAAGGATTATAGTGGATTCTCATTGGACGTCCTGAGACAAGCATCTGAAGTTGGTCCTTTTGGTGCCGGTGCTTCTAAGGTGATAGAGAAAGACGTGGAGGAAATAGCTGACTCTAGTTACACGTTACCCAGTGTGCTATCACGTAGAAAGAATATCACAGCTAGGTACTCCCTGCAACCGTCCAGCTTTAACTCCTGTGGGAACTTGGAAGGATCCAGGAAGTTGTACGGGTCCGCTAGCAGTGTAGAGAGTCATCATCGTCAGGGTAACTCCAGTAGACGTAAGAGAGCTCACGTGAAGGGAAAGCGAAGAGCGCCTAATCCGCCTGGTGACAAGTCCAGGAATCTTCATGTCAACGAGAGGCAGTGTGAATCCAGCAGGAGTAGCAGTAGACGAAAACGACCGGCACCCCGGCCACCTGAACGAACATCTTCTACGAGGCTATCCACGGACCTGGTGAAAGGTACGACGACAGGTATGGATATCGTCATGGACATTGATAAGGATAATCAAATTATTAGTAACGATACCTTAGTTCTGCAAGGTGGTGTATTGCTGTCTAAGAAGGACAGGGTAATTGGTGCTGAGAAGCCAATAGAGCCTTCTGGAACGAAAGTTGCTTGCACCAGGAGTCAGACTTCCTCAGATACGAGCTCTGTCAGCAACGCTATGCCCAGACCTTGGTACAAACGCAGTGTATTTGAGAATTCCCGTGAATCGGGGACGTCGAAGAGAGCTGATCTCTTCAGGAACTTGGGGACCTCCGACAGGGAGGTATCTAGCCAGGGCAACGTCTCCGAGGAAACTGTGACTCACGGTCACGTCAACAGAACCTCGTTTGACGCGACTCTGTCGAGACTGAGTTTCTTTCACCGAAGCGAAAGGCAAGAAGAGAAGAAGCGAGAGAGCAAACGGAAATCTGGTCTTTCCATCCTGACCAACATAAGCGAATTGGATAAGGAGGCCGCTGCGATTGTTCAGGAGGAACAGGCTAAGGGCAGGGCTTCCATGTTACTCAACTCATCGAGGTACATGGACGCTGACAGAGCTGCCAACGAAGAAGTTGTTCAAGATATCGTTACTTCCGCCATTGAGAGTTCGCCCAGAAGAGGAACACGTGCTCTGATTTCGAAATTCAATGCTATTGGGAATATTACTAAGGTGACAGTGAATACCAGCTTCTTTGCCAAGAGTGGTGGTGGGAGTAGAGGGCAGCAGACTCCAAAATTTGATATCACTAGAAATAATCCGTTTGAACATGGCGGCGACAAAACGGGCAATGTCAAACTTTCTAGTCGCAATGGAATCCGACAGAACGTTCGCCTGGATAAAGATATATCCCGGTATTTCTTTCCACAGCGAACAGAACCGACTGATAATAAATGGTCCACGTCTGGCGATGAAACAGCATCCAAGCTGTCGGCCAGCAACAAAGTTCCTCCTGGCAAGGGACAGTTGTCTCAAGGAAATCTTCTGGGTTCCTCCAGCAAATTGATCTCTTCTCAAGTTCCTGTTGAAAATAATACAAGCAGTTCGTTTGGCTCGAAAGAAAGTGTCGTGTCTAAGAAAGAAATTCTTCGTGCTGGGAAGCACGAAGAAAAGATAGAGAAAGAAATACTGACCAAGAGTTCCTCTCCACGATCTCGTGTCTTGGCAGAGCAGACGAAAAATCTGATTCCTCAAACTAAAGACAATCTGGAATCGAAACAGATCCCTAAAGACGTGACGCTGTTGCAAAAAGAATTATCAGATATTAAGGATATCGACAAAATCTTCAGTCAAAAAGGACCCAAATTAAACGAGCAACCGAAATTGTCTACAGTGAAGGAGGAAATTGATAAAGAAAAAATAACGAGATTCGACCCAGGTCCAAGCACATCCAGTCAAGTGACAAAAGTCCTAGAAATCTTGCTAGAGGCTGAAAAAGTGGATAAAACCAAATCCTCCCAAAATTCAGAAAGAAAGTCAATCGAACGATTAAACGAGTCAGAAAGTCTAGATAAATTAATAAAACCAAAAACAACGGCCTTGAATACCATCGAGGATCCAATTACAACGGACCTTAAGGAGATGCTGAAGGAAATGAAACACTCTTTACCAAAACGACCTAAACCTAAGAAATCAACGTCGAACGAACCGATTGCAGTATCAAAACAGTCAAGCAAAGCCGTAACAGAAAGTGATACCAACGTGACAGGAAGCAGATCACCCTACCCAGTGAGATCTAATCGGGCTGACTTCACGCACAAGATCCAAGTCGAGAACGGGTCTGCATTTAATAAAGATCGTGAATTCGAGAAACAGAAGGTATCGTCTGCAGCTCAAACCAGTGGAAACGTACGCAAGATAAATCCCGGTGAAGCAGCATCTAAATCAGGATGGAAATTAGAAGACGTACTGTACACGACTACCGGAAGAAGTCCAGCAGGTACAGGATTGGTAAAGAATACATTTCAGCTTATACGTCCGCGCGATTTTGCTCAAATAGAAGCAACGAAGACGAACAAGAGTAAGGCTGGTTACAAGGAGAACACCTATGCCAACGTGATCGAAGAGTCGCTCTATGCGAACGCCCTGGTTCCTCCTACGAAGTCAGGAACCCCGGACCAAGGAAACGTTAAGACCCCTGAAACGAAGGAGACGAAAGATTCGGAAATATCAGGTTCACGAGAATTGCGAATAAAGATAGACAAAGTACCTGTGACTGTAGAGACTGAAGTTTCTAAAAGAAACACGGAAGCTCGTTTTATGCCGGAAATCAGTCCATCAGTCGCGACGGGTGATTCGGCACAAAACATGAATACATTGGCTGTGAATCGTTTGCTCAGGAAGCTCGAAGCCGCCATAGCTTCGGGTCATCATCAACAGGCTGCTGGATTGGCCAAGGAGTTGGCCAGGTTGAAGATTCATTGTTCAGTAGTGCGACAACGTACTGACAAGACTTCCGGCACTGTTGATACCATCAACGTCAATATGTATATCGAAGATAAGTTAGCTCATCAAGGTCCAATTCCACTCCAACTTCCTGTCGCAACGACAGTAGCTCAGCTGAAGGCTAAGATCTTCGCAGAATTCGAAATTCCTGCCAACGTGCAACGTTGGATAATCGGCAAGAACTTGGCAGACAATGACAACTCCACATTGGATGAACTACAGGCTGTCGATGGGTCCCCCATATTCTTGTACCTTGTAGCACCAGGTACAGTAGAAAATTCTCGTGAAAACCATCATGCATGATACCCTTGATAATTACATATCAATTTAGAGTTGCAGAACGAGGAAATAATTCCAGCAGATAAACCTGCAGTAGAAAAGACATCAGAGACCATTGAAGTATCGAAGGAACCTGAAGAACAACCTCCGGAAGCACCTGCACCCGAAGTAGAGACAGAGAAAATTGAGGAAGTACCCCAGGTACGTTTTCTAGTAAATAATACTCAAAATAACGTTTACCTGACACGTTAACGCGTAAGCCTCTCTATAAATAATTGAATACGAAGGAGGAATCCACTCCAGAGGAAATAAAACAGGAGCGTTACGAGGAGCTGATGTCCTTGGAGAACTGCGACGTGATACCAAATTCCGAAGTGATCGAATGTCCAATATGTTTCATGACGTACGGACCACGCGAAGGCGTCATCCTGAGAGATTGCTTGCACATGTTCTGCAGGTATAAATAAATGAATAACAGAAACTGTCCCTGAGGATCCTTTTACATTTCTTTAAAAACGAACCTCAACGCATTCCAGGACCTGCATAGCTAATACGATACTCTATTGTGAAGAGGCCGAAGTGAAGTGTCCTTTCAGAGACACGGTCTACACGTGCGAGTCTACGTTGCAGGAGCGCGAGATCAAAGCGGTAAGTCCAACGAAGATCTTCGTGCAGCCTCAGAGAATAGCATAAGAGACTATAGAGTTATCCCTGGTGTGCAGCTGGTGTCGCCAGAGATTTACCAGCAGCATCTAGCAAAGTCGATTACTCAGGCTGAGAACAATGCTGGTAACAATGCCTTTCACTGTAAAACACCGGATTGTCCTGGATGGTGCATTTACGACGATAACGTTAACAACTTCCTGTGTCCCGTTTGTGGTGTCAATAATTGTCTCACCTGTCAGGTAAAATTCTATACTTTCTTTTTTTTCAACGACGAGCTACACTCATTGAATTACATTAAATTATACAGGTCGTACATACCGGTAAGAACTGTCGTGAGTATCAACAGGAGCTAAGACTCTCTAAGGAAACTGATCAGGAATCCAGAAGGACTGCGGCTATGTTAGAGGAAATGGTTGACAGGGGTGAGGCCTTGGCTTGTCCCACGTGTGCGGTGGTGCTTATGAAAAAGTGGGGCTGCGACTGGCTCAGATGTTCCATGTGCAAAACAGAAATATGTTGGGTCACAAGGGGCCCACGTTGGGGTCCTGGTGTAAGTATGACATACGAGAGCAGTACTTGGCAGCGTCTAAGATTCTGGGCCTTGTCATTCAGTAATCCAGTCTTAAGGCGCGACTGCATGTAAAATGTTAAAATGTCATTAGCCGTTTAAAAGGTTGTTACTCAAATGATATTATGTATTTCAGGGTAAGGGAGATACCTCGGGTGGTTGCAAGTGTGGCGAGAATGGGGTTAAGTGTCATCCCCGTTGTAATTACTGTCATTAATGCGAATACTATTTACAAGAATTGAAGTAAACTCGATAAACTAACGAATAAGCGCGCTTAAGATTTGTCTGCTTTTGCTCAAAATAAACGAATAATCTTTTCGAGTAATTTTACAGTGGTTCTTCATTAATTCTTATCGGTTGTATCTGATGATACGACTTTCATTTACTTTAAGCTTCAGACGAGTCTATTTGTAACAGAATAAATTTATATATTTGACAGTCACACAGCTGAAGTTTACTTGTCGCTCTCTTCGATGACTGTTTCACTTGTACCGATCTGTCCTAAGCGTGTTACTAATGTTGATTGGTGATGCGTCAATTGTTGATTCAAATTAATTCCACCAGCGTTCTGTAACGTTTGTACCAGACCAACGCGAGCAGATGTTAAACTCATTTTTCCATATTCCAAGAATTCATTACGATTCAGTAAATGTCCGTCTAGTATGCCAGCTGGAAAGAAAAATAGGTTGGATGATTATTTATATTATCGATTATCAAGTTTTTCATTCTCTTTCTATCTCTTACTCACCCATCAGAATTAACTGTGGAAACTTTCTTGATATCTTGTGCATTTTTGTTACGTTACAATCAGGACTAAAGACCGTAAGAACTTTACTACAATACAGTGGAATGATAGCCTCGTATTCTGTATTAGTGACAGCAGCTCTTACTACTGGACTGCTATAGAATCTAATATAGATATTCTGTTTCTTAAGTGGAACGGCAAATTCGAATTTATCATCCATAGTCATAGAATTCTCATGAAAGAATCCAACCATCCTGGAACTCCTGAACCAATTGAGACATTCCCGTGCAAGAAAATCCTTGTAAGGATTTACTTCGACCTTCTGCATCTTTTCGTATTTTTTATTAAGACCACACAACTCAATTGGTGATTTGTTCGCTTTAGGATCGGAGAAGAAAGGCGTCATAAATTCCAGTGCCTTCGCCCTTTCGTAATGGGGTGCTCGTGGCCTCTGAATATTTATCTTGCTGCGGAATCGTTTCTGCTGTTGAAAAATCTGCCGCGAAAGTGGCTGCCCGGCTGAAACAAAGAGAAAATTTATATTTAATCTAAACTGCTTATCGTTTTCTTGTCTCTTTTTATTAAGAGATATTACTGAGATAAGGCATTACCTGTCTCGGTATTTTTAGAACTGGACGATAACGCTGTCAATTTAACTTCTAGACGACAGAACATATATATTCGAAAGAGTTTCACACATGGAATGAAGTTCGACGTTGAGAATTATTTGTAACTTTTTGAATTTAAATTAATTCGACCTCACGGACCTAATATTGATCAATCGATCGCTTCGGCTTCTCGTTTCGTTAATTATATTACGGCTATACGTGAATTGCAATTCGTGCAAGATTTATTATCGAGTAAATACATAAGTAGTCGGCACTGGATAAAAAGGACAAGTACAAAATTATATATACAGAATTGTTTATAGTTATTACTTCTCTTGCGGATATAAGGCACTTTGGAACAGCTCCTACATATAAATATACATATACCTAATCGTATATCTATATAAATATGTATGCATAGAATTTATTTGTATGCTGAACGTCATCCCTACTCTACTAAAGTCCAGGTTTCTTATTATGCAATGTAATTGATCGTTCCACTACAATAATTATTCGACTCATGGCGCGCCTCGATATTGTCACCGAAATTCAGTGACTTCCGGTTCTTTCCGAGTCTCAGCATGGAGCGGATGCCACCCTTCTTTCGGGAACGCTTGTACCGGTCATCCAAGGCGGAATTCAGTGAAGCCTGTTTCACGTCACCACGTGTATTTGAGAAGCCATCGCGTTCCTCTCGGAAATGATTGCTGCTGGATATGTCGCCGTGAACGTCATCTACGAGCCAGTGCTTCCTGGGTGATATGTACTTGTTGTTACATCCTGGAATGGTGTAGACGTATTCGGATTGAGCAGGGTCCACGGACTTCTTCTCGAAGATCTTCCTGGTGTTCTCGAAGGAGCTACTCTCTCCGGAAGGCACCTTGGCTCCTTGTTTGTCGTTGGTCTCGGTTTTGCTGCTGCCATGTTTCGCAGGATCTTCGACGTCTTGACTTTGAGCTGCCTGTTCAGTACTTTTGTTCTCCCTGCCTTCTCTCAGCTTCTTATTCCTCTTATAGGTGTCTGTGTTCTTGGCGTCCAGGGCGGCGTGACGTTTCTCGGACATGCTCTGTCGACCCAGGGCATCGCGTGAGAACTTGTTGGCGGACGGGCTGAACTCCTCCAGGGATAGTTGGCTGTCATAGGTGGGATCCCCGGAGTACTGGCTGTCTTTGTCTTCGGAACTTTTCTTGGTGTCGCTATTCTGAGTCTTTTCGTTACTCGAGGACTCCTCCAGGAATACGGAGTCCAGGTGGTCGTCGTTCTGACCTAGACTTAGTTTCTTGATGCTTCTCACTGGCTCCAGCCAGGTCTTGTTCGTGGCTAGACAGTAACTTTCATTTCGTAGGCTATTCTTATTGTACTGTTCTGTTAGTCTGTCTATTACTGGGTTCCACGGGGATGCGCTTGCTGAAGAGAGCAGAGACCCGTTGTCCAGAATATCAGTTTGTGAGTTCAGGTTGTTCTTCTCCTTGACACGACCCTCACTCTGTTTTGTACAGTCTGATATGTATACACTGTTTGCTGACTCGAGCTTGCAGTGGGAAGGCACATTGTCGACAAAACTCTTGTCGCAGCTGTCATAGGATGAAACTCTTCTGGCTATTGTCAGAGTTATGACACCGGTGACAGAGCTATTTGTATTGAGCATAGCACGTCTTAGTGTTTCCATTGCATCAGAATTTGACAATCCTAATAAGGACACACCATTGACATTGAGAAGTTGATCGTTGGTTCTGAGACGACCATCCCTTGAAGCTGCCCCGCCATGAAGAACACTCTTTATAAATATACCCAAATCCATATTGGTGTTGTCATCGGTGGTACTTGTTTTACCTTTTACACTAACCCCCAGACCAGCCTTCTCAGAGTCATGCACCGGTATATCTAAGGTTAGAATCATGCGATTCTTTCTTGGTGATAGTACTATATCCTCTGAAGACTTGACGGACTTAAAGCTGCCTTTTTCATAAGAGTGGTTGTCGATCTTCTCTAGAGCTTCAGTACTCTTTTTTGTTGGTGATCGATGCGAACCACTCCAATATCTTAAGTTCTCTGATGAGTCTTGTGTGTTACATGGTACTGTGATGTGTGAGTCTGATGTGTTTGAAGGCACCTCTTCTTGACGGGACACGACCATCCTTACTTTACCACCTGGTGAAATGCTTCTAAGCAATGAGACTACTTCAGCTTGACTTTTCCCAGTCATCTCCATTTTATTCACTTCAAGCAGTCTGTCCCCGGGCCTTAAGCGACCGTCTTCTACAGCAGCGCCTTTTGGCAGAATGTTTTTTATATAAATTGGACAGTGACCTCCTGCTGGATTATCTCTAGTGGTAACACTGAAGCCTAATCCATTGGTTCCCTTTGTCAGTTCTATTTCAATTCTTCTTCCAATTTTTCTGGTATTCGCTGTTTGCAATAGATTGTAATTACTACACTGTAGCTTCTTAATATTTTCATCCGCTTCACCCTTCTCACCACTACTGACATTAGCAATACTTTTTAAGGAATGTTTGGATAAACGCTCGCTGCGTGTCTTCTTGTGCTTAAGTACTGATATCCGCAAGCATGGCTCGCTCATGCAAGTCCTGAATATCTCCTGGACTTTTGAAAAAGGTATATGTAGCAAATTATGTCCATTTATTTTGATGATCTTATCATGAAGATCAATCTGACCATCTTTGGCAATCCTGCCATTAGGCTCGATTCCTTCAACTCTGAGCCCTTGATCATTACCCAGTAAATCATAGCACGGCACAACGTGTAGCCCCAAAGGACCAGCTTCATTCTTAATAACAATTTCTCTTATGTCTCCTTGATCACTTGAATCAGCCTTGGAATTAGAAAAATCATATTGAGCCTTGGCATCCTGTCCCAAAGGTTCCTTGCGTCTAGATTCCCTTGGAAGAGACTGTGCAGAATAAGTGGCGAGACATGGTTCCCTACTGGACAATGCATGCATGGACAGCCTTTTGGTGCTCTCTCTCTTAATATGACTGATAGGAATGGCATTCTGTGTATCAACATTGTAGTGCTGCTCCTTATTCTCAGCATGAAAGAAATCTGGACTATTAGTTCCAACAGAGCTTGCCCCATCACCACCGGCATGGGAAACGTCATTGCTCACAAAATGAGCAACAATCTGTTCCCTATCATCAGCTACATCGCATAGTCTGTCGTCAGGATCCAACAAACCCCCACCAGTCAGTGAAGACAAACTGTTAATAACAAGAGTGGTGTCACTCTTGCCAGTGGCTTTCTTGTATCGTAAAATAGCCTCGTGCATCAAGTCCTTAACAAGAAGGGTTCCATCTCCACAGGGAACCACTACCCTGACGTTATCGAAGCACACGGTTACCTTCATAATCGAACAGATTTCATATTCTACAGATGCCACAGGAATGTGTATATATGTATGCTCTAGATGTATATTTATTATTCGTCCAGACGATGCGTCCTAGTCACTCTTAAATCCAACCCCTTCTCCAGGGTGCTCTATATAAACTACAGGACCTTGACGAGCTGCTGGCGTATACTCAAGGGTCCCTATTATCATCTATTATTTGTATTGTTCACTCCCATGTCCAAGAAGTGAATCACTGACACAGTGCACCCGCAGCTCCGAATCTTCGCGGCGCTTAATCACGCACATTTAGCATGTCGCACGACGCACCAGGAGTCCAAGAAACTACCGCGACGCGCACGCTACACCAGGACGATGGTTACTGCGAGCACGAACGCCCAAATTTATCGCGATATCAAATATGTGACGACGGACGCACTCGCCATTACGACGTTTCGTGTTTCCTCGTTTCGCACCAGCGGAACATTGGAAATGGACCCTTATGGCCGACACAACCACCGCGACCAGCAAAAAAGCGACCGCAACCTAGCTCCTACACGCCTATACTCGTGTGATTCTAACCAAAAGCATACCAAACATTACCACGTACCTTTATTCAATAGCAGAGACATTTTTCCAGGCGGCCCCGATTTCAATGAACAGTAAAAAAACCTCAAGACACAAACGGAATCGATCCTCTCGTACGACTTTATCTTTGCATCCTTTATTTATCCTAGCACGGAAATGCTGGTTCCATTCCACTGGGACCTTCTGTCTCCTAACACCGAGATTACGGCCAGTTTACAACCGGATTCTTTCCGGTTTACATAGCGAGCGATATTAATCGGATTCCACGGTGCGTCATAGAGAGACCCCGCGAACCATTCACTTTCTTAGGTGATAATATATCAGACAATTTCTCAAACTTAAAAATGATATCACTCCGTAACAAACACTTTGGTACAGTTATCATACGTTCACACAATAAGACATTATCATTAGAGTTTCCACGTAATTTTCGTAACGTTTTAATGTCTGCCCTATCATTATTTTATCGAACTTTCTCGTCCAAGCGATTCTGATGTTAATCTTTATGTTTAATAATTGAAAGATAAAACCCA
Source organism: Cephus cinctus (assembly GCF_000341935.2). Classification (NCBI taxonomy): domain Eukaryota; kingdom Metazoa; phylum Arthropoda; class Insecta; order Hymenoptera; family Cephidae; genus Cephus; species Cephus cinctus. Next base: position 80,413 of record NW_014333995.1, on the reverse strand, counting down.
GAACATCGCCTTCGATACTGATTTCATTTAATTGCAATCACATTTACTTTTATTACTAACTGCCATGACGCTAATGATACTTCAATATTAAAATTCTACGAATGCACATTTTAGATATCACACAGTAGAAAAAAAGTAAGATAGATTACGTGCTGTATGAAATATCTTATAAATTAACTGTTTATGTCAAGAGCATTAAGTACATGATAAATATACTGATGATTTTAATCTACGACGGTTATGTAACACACAAGGTTCGAATTATTACAAAATTAAAATTAACATAACCCAGGCTATTGTCTCGAGCAGCACGTATTATATTATATTAAAATTATACTTATCCTACGCTCCATCCCAAGAGTCCCGCCTTGTCTAAGCTAATTTGCATAGTCATCACCCATATTCGCATGATGTAACCCAGTAGAGGTTAAATACTTCTAAAAGAGGGATAAAAAGTCGCATTATCATGCGAGCAAAACTGATACCAGAACGAATAAAAATTGTATGTCTCATAACAAATACGAAATGTATAAATATTATAGAAAACGTTCAATATCTATCACGCATAAATTCACTGATCAAGTTTATAACATATATACCGCCAGGTCAAATTGTTCACGCTGTTGAAAGCAGCCTCTTGACAATGAATTCCCTTGTAATCTTCAAAATCCTGTTATCTTGACACCTCCAGGAATACGATAAATTCTCTCGTTCAATGGCAATTCGCCAATAAGATATTTCTCTAAGGTCTGCTTTGCGAATTTTGAGTGTCCCGTTCCGATAAAGGACAGAGTGGCATCCCTACCAGCGTATTCGAGGATAACGTCAAGACCTCCAGGATGATCCTTGACAAATCCTGTACAGTCGTAAACGTAATCGTAAATGGCGAACCAGCAGTCATCGAGTGTATCGTGCCAAGCGATTTCGTCAAGGGATATAATCTTTAAAATGGATGATTTACAGTTGTCTTGGACATCGGAGGATTCTGATTTCCGTTTCTCGACGAATTTTTCGGATTCATCCAAACTCAACGACTGAACCTTCAAGGAGACTCTCAGAAGATCCGCTCCTCTGTTTCCCGTTGTATCCGGGAGAGTGCGCACGTTCAACATTTTTCTAAAAGCGGAATAATACAAATTTCACTTTTACAATTAACGATACAAAATCATACCAAAAGTTGTATTATCTACGTTATACTGTATTACGATGACTGTCATAAAGTTTGAAATTTATATTTTAATAATTATACAATAATATACTGTACTAAAGACGTACGAGGACGATGTCTCTACTTTATGATCTTGTTCGAAAGACATTGCGATCTGCACTGAGAAAGGTGCTAAGGAAAATCAATTTCTCGCAGTAAGGGAACATAATTCTATTACCAGTTGAAACCCGAAGCCATGCGTGAGGGTCGTGCCTCCTGGCTGATGTAACCTGACACTTACCCACTATTTTTCTTTTTTTTTTTTATTTATTCTCACACTTTTTCTCAATACATCACGCGGTGCAAAAATAAAAGGGGGAATCGACCGAAATATAAAAATTTACCAATCAATTCCAGTTCCTCGTAACCTAACTTTAAGACTTCTCTCTTGGTTTCTTCTCTCACAATTTCTGAATCCGTCGAACTGTAATCTCACAAAATAAGAAATAACTCGATATATCCGATCGTATGTTATTATATACGACATCCCCCACTTTCCCGTTTTCATAACAACCGTACTACTCTCATTCTCAGGTTCAGAGTTTAGAATACTTGTATCATTACGCTGCTACAAAATCGCCGTTAGAACTGTTATTCAAGTAACAGATTCCGAAAAATACGTGATTACTTCAATCTTGTTGCACTCTGAAATATATTGTACGACGATGTTGTGGCACTGATACAAGTTGCAATAAGATTGAGCAAAAACAGTATGTGACAAACTAATGTACGTCATTCTTAAACAAACAAAAAATACTACTGTTTTTTCAAATTGACTTAAATTCCATTCGGAAAACATGTTTCACGATTATAGATTATAGATTACCTTTTACGCAATAGGTCAAGTCTTTAATGTCCTCTTCAAATCTTCGTGTCTTACGAAAGGACTAACCTGTGAGTGGATTTGAATTGTTTCTTAATAGATAAGATTAATTGACATTTGATTTCAATAAAAATATTTATCAAGCTATGCTACGATTTTCCTCGATATCGATACTAATGACTTAGACCCTTACTCATACCTCTCTCTTATAATCGCTATTAACCGTCTAGAGGGGTATGAGCAAGGGTCTTAGTATTGTGATCGCGAGATTGTCACTTGCTTGGTCCAAATACCGATGACACTACTTTAAGGATCATTGAAAAAAATTGTTGTTCATTTCGTAATTCTGGCCCTTAAAGTTTTTTTACTCAGCACATCAGCATATTGAACTTCGATGCAAGACCACGCGGAGGATCCAACAAAAATTTCTCACTCTTTTATCCAGAACGTTAATGACTATGATGAAAAAAAAAATAATCTTTAAACTTGTTGCCTTTTTCAAAATCTTAAAAGCATGCCAGATACAATGTATTAATTTAAAAGGGGAACAGCTGATCGAATATAGGCTTCAGCAGGGTATCTCGTTCTAAGTATAGACGTCAGCTGTGGAAAGGCCGTAGACGGTGCTGCGATCTAGCGGCCAATTGCCGAAGCGTGTACCGAAAACGACTGATCAACGATTACTCGGGGCGTCGATAACTGAAGCATTGCAGAGCATGGTCGAAGTTTCGTTACTTCTCGCCGCTTTTGCAGGAAAGAAGAAAAATGGATCGAGAAACCCTCGAGAAGGTATGGATCGTCGCTATTGGATGAAGTACAGTAACATCCGCAGGATCCATTTGAGAATAGATATTTTTATACATCGTAATCTCATTCCAGTATCCGGCGTTAAGCTACGCAAGAGCATAGATGCCCTGATGGTAAATCTCTATAAAAAAGGTTATGACAGTCGTTACGTGATTGTCGACAATGTTCTGGATAGAAAAAAAGGAGTATGCCAGAAGAAGCTGATGAGACCAGAGACAGCTTTGTTAACATCGAAGTAATTAAGGTCTCGTTACAAAACCTATTCAATTCTTGGTACCAAATTATTACTATACATTATTCCTACTGTTCATTAATAAGCATCGACAGACCAATCGAATATTAAAGAATTTTACGAAGGAGACCAAAATTGTCTTCGTACCTTACCCAAACATTCTGACTACTTCATGAAGTATTTCTCAATGGCTTCTGGTCGTTGATTGAACGAGAAGATACATAATCGGAACGAAAGGAGGTAACAGTGGCCATACGATAAAAAGTAGAAAATTGAGTAATCAGTAAGAATGAAGAAAAAAGAAGAAAAACAATTCGCCATCAGCGCGTCGGTTCCGTTCGTACTGACTGAATGGAACACGAGCTTTAGCTGGTATCGAACAGCGCATGTGTTTCAGGAGAGACGCGAGGCGTCGCGACGCCGTGAGGGCAGTGCCGAGGTAGTCGCAACCATGCCACCACCCTGACACACGACCCTATCCTCCGAGGCAGTCGACGCCGAAAGTAAAAAAAAATATATACACACAGACACATATATATAGCAGCCCTTCGATGCCAGAGCATCGCGACGCAACACGACGTAACCAGGGTATCATTAAAGGCAATTCCTATAAAAGTTTTCCTCCGCGTTCGGGCGGTGTCCGTATCCACGGGAGTGTAATATAAACGTAACGAGTTAGTAAAGCGAAAAGTACGAGAAGTGAGTGCGCGATAAATTAAAGAAGGAAGGAAAGAAGATGCACGTGTCACACATTATTTAAGAATCGATTTACACGTATACGTTACTGTCCGCATAGGTACACGACGAAAACAAGCTCGTGATTGGTTAACGGAGGAATTGAGAAGAAAAAATATCGACTGGAACGTATACGAAGAATAAACCGAAGAAAACAAAAGCCGAAAGGATCATGCTATTCGGTATATAATTATTGTCGTCCTCGTCGCTGCCACCCGTCGTCCTAACGAAATCCTTGTGAACAAAGCCACGAGTGTACCAATTCACGCTTACAGGACGGTCTTCGACTGGTTTAGTTAATACTGATCTAAAGAGATATACAAATAATAGAAATTTCTACTTCTAAGGAATATTTGGAATTGGTCAATTATTTTATATCAGTATTATCTAAACCGGTTTAAGACCGTCGTGTAAACGTAGTCGGTAAGAGGGGAAACAAAAAAGAGGATCCGCTCAGTAAAGACGGTCGGCGTCTTCGATTCTACCTATTGGACGTTTCCACGAGTCACGGAGCGCCCCGAAGTCGTAAAGATATTACCAAGCGTCGTCTTACCTTATTTCTTCGGTACACGTAAATCTGGCGCTACTGAATAAATCCTGAAGACGCCTCGTGCCTGTCTCTCGTATCCCACATGCTGCCTGTAAGAAGGGATAATGGTGGATGGTAGTAAAAACGCGATTGGTCGCGTCATGTTCAGAAGAATAATAAATAAAAAAGTGAATTCTTCATTTAATTTCAACAGACGTTGTTCATCCACGTAAATGGTGGCTCCTGTAAGCCTAAAAGGTTCACTGTTAAATGCTCGTGTCTCTCGCAGCGCGTATCTAAATAAACACGCTGGGCTTCGAACGAGGTGAGAATGCATCCTGTAATGTGAACTCAACTGGACTGTTCTATGTCCTGTCGTATGCGCGAGAGGGAGAGGCAGAGAGTGCAATGGTGGGAGAGAAATGAGAGAGGGGGCGAGAGAGAGAGAGAGAAAACATGAGAATTGTTAGATGAAATTATCTCACAAGACGAGTCCATCGTGTACGGTTCGTACGCGTCGATTCCGACCGTTATCCAATTGCACTTTTGAATTCCCTTTGCGCATGCGCACTAGGTATTCATTATTTTTCACGTGCTCCTTCGTTCGTATCGTCCAGTTTACCAGTTAACTTCTGAACAATTTATCTTTTTATATTTTCACTCGAAACACGACGATCGATGACGATGCAAAAAAGAATTGCAGCATTAGACGAAGCGAATTGACACATGGGGACTATAATTACAGTAACCGATACCTTGTTGAATTAATATTTTATTCAATTAAAATTAAATTCATTGATCGTTTTCTATCGAGGAATTACGTTTTAATTTTATCGTGTTTTCCTTCGTGATTCTATATTTTGATGTATCTCTACTGGCGTTTATATCGTGGTCGTGGCTCTCGTAGATCATAGCAGTACATTGGTACCATTTTAACCAAACGTAAAGGCGTAACGATAACGCGCGTGGTATTCGGCATCCTTGCTGATTTTCTCGCTGTGACTCCTACTATTTATAAATGGTTTGAACCCGGTCGCATTGGCGAACGCGCGGCTGCGGACCTCACTGGCTGCGTCTCGTGAACGGGACGGGGAACAATTCGCTACCCCATGATAAAAATAGAAGCTCTAGCTAGCTAGCTAGCTTAGCCACCTAGCTAACGGCTGTAGCCTCCAACGAGGTGTGAACCCCTGCTACTAGCTAAGTCCCCAACGATTCTAAGAAGACGAGTATCTAGTATTTGTAACCACGACATCCTCGTAGAGTGAATCGGCCCGACCTGCCCACACCCAAATTTGGATTGAATTGGCAAAGAGACAGTCGGGAGAGCTTCTCTATACATCTTATTATTACTTTATATACACTATTCATTCTAACGTACAGCAATCGTACGAATAGATTGGTTCTAATGTTCTTTGAAATTTCTTAAATTTTATGGGATACTCTCTCTCTCTCTCTTTGACGCATAACTCTTTCCTTCTCTCTCTTACTCACAAGAATCCACTCTGAAACTGTATTACAAGCAATTTACATACCAGTGTGGATATTCATCAGACGATTTTTCTTCTACGAGCATTAATCTCTTTACGTTGTCCCAGGTTCTCTCGTACGAAAAACTGTAGCCATGACTCTTAAAATATTTACCGAGCCAGTTAAAAACACATTTTTACCAATGAATTATGGTTAACTTTGGTAACTTTGGTTAACTTGGTACTTTCTATACGATACTGAACTGCCAAGCAATTCGTATGTCCGGCTAGTCAGCTCAAGTCAAATTTAGGTTATGCATAACCAAACGTCCTGTCTCAGCTTGCGTATCCTTTATCGGATCCTCCAGGAGTACGTAGCCATATAAAAATGTCCAGGAAGCTCGGAGGACAATTCGGAAACGTACTCTCGTGGTGGTGGTGCCGAGAAGACCACATTCCGAGCAGATCACGGATGCTTATAGAAGCGTTGCGTAACGGGCGTTAGACGCGGTGGCAGCGCGGCGACGGCAGCATCGACTCCATCACATCGCGGGTGTTCTCTTCGCGTCTTCGGGACGTGCGGCCCGCGTATACGCATGCACGGGTGCGTTTAGGTACGTAGAAAGAGAGTACGTGAGGAAAGTGTATACACGGTATAAGTATAACGTAGGTGTCAAGTTGCGCCGTGAAAGTTGAGGTTATGAGATAGGCGCGAAGTGCAACACGTAGGTGGTGTAAAATGTAAGCTTAAGGGTGCGCACGCAAGGCGCGACAGTAACGCGACAAGCATGAATGATGAGTCGAAGGGAAAGGAATAAGAGTGGATAATATAAAGGGTGTTTCACATTACCGATCTTGTGCGTGTGGATTTACATGGGATTTACGTATAAATTAGCGACCAGAGGTTTATTTAAAATCATCGCCATTGGAGACGCTGTTAGACGAGATTTTTATCTAACCTCTAATAAGGCATAGGGAAAAAAGTGCGTGAAGGATGACAGTGACGTATACGTATACGTGGAAACGTAGTCCTTTGAGGATGATTCACAATCGACGTGTACGCGTCGAGAACGAATATATAAGAATTGGAAATACGACGAAAGTGAACCAATGGGAACAGTGATAGCGGACATTTTGAAAACAGGGGTCTGATCCTACGGGATTGAATTTCGTCTTTCTCGTTTCTTGTTTTTATCACTCGGTATTACCTCCTTTCCCTTGCAGCTAGCGCGGGCTGCTGTATTTTTGTTGTTGAAATATTTCGAAGAGTTTCATTTCTTACTCTGTATTCGTTACTCATCCCGTTTCTCATGAGTTGCCATTTCTGGCACGGTTTTCTGTCGGGTACACGAGGAAAACTCATCCCGGACTACACTGCTCTGTGTCGGAGCGGAATGCTCGGACATTGCGGTATATTTTTAGACTATCGCAGAATATTTTTATCGCAAAGTACAACGGCGTACAGCTTCTCTCTGTTCGCGAAAGATGCTCTCGTTCGATTCTTAACCTCATTATTATAACGTTCGTGGGATCATGGTTCGTAGATTTAGGATTCGTGTCGTTTCAATAAAATCGTTCTTATTAATAATCCTATGAAAATCCTGAAGATCAGACCCACAGTTGTGCCTGCGTTCACGACGTCAACGAACACCAACGGAAGTTCTATTCCAGAAAGTCGGAGCTCGTAAGGCCCGATAAACGAGGCAACGACGATGGAACACGTGGTGAAGGCGCGCTGCTGACGAGCAACGAACCAACGGACGAACGGACGAAGCGCGATCGAGGCCTAGCCACCAGGATCGATCGAGCAACGACATGCAACAGCCTCAGGGCCAGCAAAGCCAGCAAGCCCCTGGTGCCCCCAACGGGATAGCTGGTGGTGTACAGGTGTCCCAGCCCGGTGGGATCAGTCCTGCTCAGCCAGGGGCGACCGGTACCACCACGTCAAATCGTGCCCAGGTCAATGGAGGCAGATTTGACTTTGACGACGGTGGGACTTATTGCGGAGGATGGGAGGATGGCAAGGCTCACGGTCACGGAGTCTGCACTGGACCCAAAGGGCAGGGCGCCTATTCCGGTAGCTGGCACTATGGCTTCGAAGTGTCTGGCGTCTATACCTGGCCCAGGTGAGTTCATACTTTATATATATGTAGCTACGCTATGCGCTATTGTCTACCTATGAGTCTTCACGTATGCCTAGCTTTATTCTTTGACGCACGACCAGCAGATGGTTATAGCTTGTTTGGCAGAAGCCTCAAGCTTTTCCCGTTTCATGGACGTTACGCGAGAATCCCGATTGAGGGGGACTAGGTGCGAGACCTTGACACGTATCCTGCTTCCTCTGGATGGGTGGGAGTCTCGCACCCTGAAACTGGGACACCGAGTGCAAGGACGATGCCGAGTCCAGGTCACTGGGACTCCGACGACTAGACCTCGTTCAGGGACGTCAGAGATAATCACCGTGGAAAATTGGAAATTCTTGACGAACCTCGAGATGAGAATTTCAAATGATTTCTCTTATCAGTATGCGATGTGTCGTTCGGTAGAAATTTTGTATTCGTGCTGTCATTAAATTTCCTATGGAAAGGCGGTTTTAATTATTTATTTCAAATTATCTCGGAAACAGTGTCACGTTATTTTGTGTATCTCGGTCGAATCTCTTAAATCTGAATTCTAGAACCATCGGCAAAAATAGAATGCTCGTTTTTTATTTCGGAATGACGTTCCCCAGCTAGGGCATTTTCGACCTAGATAAATGGGCTTCTCTTAATGTCGGAATTTAACGTTGTTCGCCTGTTGGATCAATTAATTAGGTTCATCGCCTGTGTCAGAGAAAGAATGTCCAAATGCAGGAATGTTCAACTTTTTACTAAATCAAAAGTATACAGAGAAATGGACACAGATCCTTAATTAATTCCACTAGAGATGTCAAACGTATACAGTAGCTTGATTTAAACAGAAAAGAAAATGAACAAAACTGATATTGTAATTAAAGACAATTGAATATTTCACAAAATCGTCAACGGTCATTTCGAGAACTCTAATTATAAATTTTCCCTTATAAGATCACTTTGAGAGCAGACAGTAGCACTTTTATTATCAGCAAGCAAACTATTACAGCGTCAACTATTGTATAAAACGATAATCGAATCGAAGAAGTGCATCAAACGCTGGTCACCAGAATTTTCCCTGCTTTTACCGTTTTTTCTTTCTTTTTACTTCTTCGGTAGGCACGAACGAGTCGTTTCAACCGTTGGTAAACAAAATATTTTAATCATGAATAAAAGGACTTGTTTTCACCTTATCCAATCTGTAGCAATATTTAAACTTCATGCTTATTATTGTTTGATTACAGTGGATCAGCGTACGAAGGACAATGGCAAAATGGCAAACGTCACGGTCTCGGTATGGAGACTCGTGGTCGTTGGCTCTACAGGGGCGAATGGACTCAGGGATATAAGGGTCGTTACGGGGTGCGACAATCAACGACGTCTACGGCGAGGTACGAGGGTACGTGGGCCAGTGGACTTCAGGATGGATACGGTTCGGAGACCTACGCCGATAGCGGTGAGTTTCTTCTTGAATTCGTTTTCCTCTTTAATACCGGGCAAAAGGCACCCTCTGACCAAGATCCATGACACTAACCGGAAAGGGAACATCCGGTTTTACTTGACTTTGCTATATCCTGGCAATATTTACCCTTGACTCGTTTTTCCATACCCTGGTTATATCCTACCTATCCCTTCTTGTCTATCCAACCCCTCACAGAAATGTCCTCGATGCTTTGAATTTTACACACAAGTTGCTCTGGCATTCATTTCGTCCAGTGAAGCGTATCACTTGAAGATGGCTAGCATTAGCATCTGTAGGTGGGGCTGGCACGAGCATTGGATCTAGATGACGTAACACGTGGGAAGAGAGTGAGTCGAAGATGAGGAAGGGTTCAAAGTGAAAGGAAAAGGTTTGGACCTTATCGAGTGGCTTACCGCTGCTATCATTTGCTGCTGTGTTTATATATATATATATATGTATATAACACGCGCGTGCTGTTCGCACGTGTCTACGGGAACTCTAGACGTAACGGTCGATCATCTCGGATTTCGGTGCCATGTCCCAGGAAGCCAGCCAACCGGTCAATCATAATTATTTTCCATCCATTGTATCCTGTGTGAATTTTTAAAAAGATTTTCAACATCGTGTTCCTTCCTTCGGATGTCAATTCAAGGTGAAAACTTTGGCCATTGTCAAGTTACCGGGGATATGTCGTATCCCTCAGGGATGGGACAAGCATTGAATTTTAAGGGGTCAGATTGGGATCCAAGGTGAGCTGCTTATAAGATACGTTAAAACGGGGGTTGAAATGTTTGATGAGCACGCGATCATTAGAATCTCTGACGCACGTGGATTCACGTTTTATATTTTTCTCCCGATGTCGAAATAGCGTCACGAAGGTCAGGACGTTTCGTGGAATAATAAGAACCCCTTGAGTACACGATTATTGCTGTGATTTTAGATTAGAGATTCAGGATCGTATTCGCTCGAGAGAGGATCCTCTTGAATGTTCTTGATGATTCCAGATACTCGTACACGATAAAAGACTCTTGTACGTTGCGAAACATTTGAGCCCGGTTATCCTGGATGGAATAAATGGAAAAAAGATGTCAGTGGAACTTTTGTTTAGTGAAATTAAAAAATCATTAAAAGTTCTTACATCGACGTGGAGTTCGTTGGGATCGATAACGTAGATAAAATTGCATCTGGAAGTATTCTTACTTTGTGTAACGAGAGTGTATCGAGGAATGTCAATGTATATTGATCCCAATCAAAGTCATCCTCACTCCTGTCATTCGTATAGATGATTTTAGCCTTGCAGCGGAGGTTAGGTTAAGTCAGGCTATGTAGGTTCATTGCCGGCGATCAGCGTATGTACTTCATGTCAAGTATCTGATTGAATTCCAATTGCGTTCCTGGCGTCGGGATATCTCCGTAATATCAGTCAGGAACGTCCTGGCCACTAGCTCGTAACTTCCCTAGAACCTTAGAAGCCGGAGATTTTTTTTTTATTAGGCATACGTCATCGCGGACAGCGCGAAGACGGAAATAGCCGGGTCCGCATCAAGAGCTTAAAGGAATGGGCGCATATTTTTCCGGATACACATTATCGTCACGAGTCACCTGGTTTTCGCATGAGTCGCACGTGCCTCGCGAATTCGCCATCTTTAATCGATGAATATTCCAAATCTGTACGGTAGAGTAAAAATAAGAAATTATCACTGTCTATGGTAGAGAAGATTGTAGGGAGGATAAAAGTATTCGGATATTTAGTACGTAGGACGATCCACAGAGGGCTCCACTGTACCGTGCTTGGCAACGTGCGCATCTAACAATTATTTAACGTACGGAATTTCAAATGGCTGACGAAACATTGTTATTCTGACACATCCATTTAGCTATAAGGAAAGGAATGAAGATTGTCGTCAGTGATCTTTCTCGTGAAAAACAGTTCTGAGAACCACAGGAGTTCCTGAACCATCGAGGAATCACATTATTGATAACGGATATCCGTTTTGGCTGTGATATAAAAGTGTGCTGCTGTTTGAGATCGGCTTGGAATAGCGCACACTTCACTCTCCTGGACCAAGCAGATAAGTTTTATTGCATTTCATCTTGCTGGCTCTCGAGCGCTTTATTTATAACCGAACTGATTGCTCTCGAGCTGCGCTTCGAACTCTTGTGGAAATAGTACAAATGCATTTCTTGGATTTACCGATGAGTAGGTGGCTGATTGACATATTTCTACTGTTCGACGATTCTGTTCGTGGGCTGTGCTTGAAATTCCACAAGTACTCGAGATGGACGTCGTTCGGTGTAGCATTGGAGTAGATTGAGAATTACGATTTTGTTACGCATTTTGCCTATTGAACAGTTATTATTTTGTCTGCTACAATTCCTCGGACAATTGTACCGGGATATTATTAGGCGTCGTTGTTGATCAATGAAAATGGCGCAGCTGCATATCTATTTTTGTGTATAATGGAGGAGACCTTGATCCGATACAGAGTTCAATGCGTAGAGATACGTTTAAAATTTTTCTCAATGAATTTCTTACGGAATCGTACAGGTGCACGCAGAAGAGTGTTAGGGCGAAATGGAAACAGTAAAATGTCAGTTATTCACGAGTAAATTGTAATTTTTTTTAACCGTATACATAGTGTTCCAATGAGACAGAAAGTTAATACGAATTTTCTACCGAGGCTTCCGTGCTCGTTTAATAAGAACCAAATAATTTCATACTTCATGAAATAATATTCGTCTCACGTATCTGTACTTGTCACGATATCTTGTTTACCCAATTTTCATCCTTTATCAAATGCTCAACCCTTTTGTCACCAGTCATTTCAAAATTTCGGTTCTACCAGTTCGCCAGTGGTCCGAGGGTGAATCGCTCAATACAACTCGTTACGGCGCACTTGCTCTTTCCTTCGACCCTCATAAATATTAAGCGTAGACTTACCACCCCGTCGTCACAAAAATTTCCATGTCTCGTTATCGTCGTTCAAGCCCTCTCAAATTTTAATAGGAAAGTCGATCGCAATGCGTACACTAAAAAAAAGTCAAACAGTCAAACACGACCAAGAATTCACTGAATTTCTTAAGGTTAAGATAGTTACGATTGTAGCTGGTTTATAGATCAAAAAATAAGTTGGCAAAAAATTTCTTACATCCCTTAAAGTTTTAATATATTCGTATTAAATTATTTAGTCCCTTTGTAGCTACGAGAGAGAGAGAGAGAGAGAGAGAGAGAGAGAGAGAGAGAGAGAGAGAGAGAGAGAGAGAGAGAGAGAGAGAGAGAGAGAGAGAGAGAGAGAGAGAGAGAGAGAGAGAGAGAGAGAGAGAGAGAGAGAGAGAGAGAGAGAGAGAGAGAGAGAGAGAGAGAGAGAGAGAGAGAGAGAGAGAGAGAGAGGACTAATTAAAATGACGTTAAAGTTAAACGTTCTAATTTCATCTGATTTATCCATCGTGCTGGCCTTCTTATACCTTTACTGCTGTACACCAATTTCTTCGTGGCATATGGCAGTATTTATAAATAGCAAAAAAGACCAAGTACTCAATGGATCCAAAATTAGGGGTGAGTCGTCATTGATATATTCTGTTATAATATTTAACTAATTTTCTTCCTGAACTTTCTCCTAGATCTTGTCAGTTTGCCACGGACGTCAGTGGCTTAGTATCTATGTGATATTTCGAAGATTTTGGAGGGCCTGAGAGAGGGCGGGGGGGGGGTATAGAAAAGGAAGAAGAAAGATGGAAAGAAAGATTCTCCGTCCAAGTCAACTCTTTCTCCTATCGTCGAGTTCGTAAATGGCACGAAGGGTTCACGAAATTTCCCAGTAAAATGAATGGACCGAGTATTCTCGGATAAACAACGAATCGACTGAGTAAACCAGCGATCTCAACCCACGGGCCATTCCCGATATTCTTATTTATAAAACACGCACGACACGTATGTTCATACGCACCCGTGTATTTCTCATCAAACAGAATAGTAACCCTAACCTATAACTGGGGTTATGCCGGATCTTCAAAGCCTACGCTTTCAATTTCGAATTCCATCGGTTCGACAGCTTCAATCTTCAACTTGGCAAACTTAGGACCCGCTTGATAGCCACGTGATGGATGAATCAAACGAGGATGAGATCGATGAAAATATATTTAAAAAAAAGATAAATAATTTTCAGATGGATTCATCCACGTGAAAAATCTTATTGATCATCGTCAAACGTTTAGTTCTCATGAAAGCACACCCCTCAAGCTGGAAGTAGATGTGTGGGGTGTGTCCAACTGAATGCTTCTCAAGCGCAAAATAAAATGGTGCAACCATTTCCCAGTTAAAAAATACACGTCAATAGCTACGTGAAATCGATATTGTTTCATATAAGACAAGTTTGAATTTTTTGTAGATGTGTGGTGTGTGCCCAACCGAAGGCTTCTCAAGCGCAAAATAAAATGGTGCAACCATTCCCCATTTAAAAAATACACGTCAATAGCTACGTGAAATCAAAATTGTTTCACATAAGACAAGTAAGCATTTTTTGAATTTTTCTATATCTACCCTGAGCGCGAGAGAGACTTGTGGGCAATCACTGAATTGTCAAATTGCAAGCAAAGACCCTCCTCCCTTTTTTCAATTTATCACCCTTATCATCTCAGACGCTTGAACTTGATATATCTGTATTAAATTTAAAAAATTTTCTTCAGATTATCCCACGATCATATCCTGCAACCTTAAAAGAGTCTAATCCTTGAGGTGTCAGGCCTGAAACCGCAAGGAGTTCTATTGCCAATCCTGCCATCATCTCCTGGGACTCTCTGCTCTGGATAGGAATTGACCAACAGTCTCGTGGGGCAGTCAGTGACGATCTGGTGGAGGCTGCGGACCGAAATACACTCGCACGGCTAATTTTCACGCACACCTTGCCATTTCCAATGCACGTGCAGCCAACTACGACTGTCGAGATGGTCGCGCTATTTCAGGCGGACCAGCCAGTGCCATGTAGCGTTACAGTGCCGTACGAAATGTTCGTTTAACCCCAGGCCCTAATTGTCTGTGTATTAGATTCCAAGAGCAAATAGACGTGATACGGGATAGAAGCGGGCAGCATTATCGGGAAGCGTTAGATTTAATTAGCAGGTATATCGATCAGGCCTTCACTTTCGATTGCTTCGATGATTCCAGGGGATGAAGAATTACTAGACTCCCTTATATAAACGCTTAACGGCTGAAGGGAAATATAGCGCTTTGTAATTGTCATTGTGTAATTTATCGACACGCGGTATATTGTATTGGCTGGTGCCATTGTGAACATTGATCTCGATAATTGACACAGGTCAGGTCTCCATGGGTCGTCATGGACTTGTTCCAATACAGATTAATGTTCAATGGCTTTTTAACAGTCTTTCTGATTATACGAATTTGGATTTCAAGCGTTTCACTATTGTAAATTAATGGATAAGAGCGAAAGGATCGAGACGCATACAATGTTCCTATCTAGCTTTTAAACTTTCTTCATGTAATTTGCATTTCGTTGTCAAACGAAGTTTGACGGGTAGCTTTGCTGTTCGAGTCTCCGAGTGCAATTTGCTAAATGCTCTCGGTAAAGCTTGATATTGGAAATTTATAATGTTGCGTTCAATCTGTTGGAGCGACAGAGACGTTACGTCTGTCGGGTAGTAAAGTACGTGGGAGAATGAGAAGAGAAACTTTTTGTTCATAAGCTTTACCAAGAGACGAGGAAGAGTTGACCTGAATAGCTCACGCAAGTGTAGCCTGCAACGTCGCGCAGCATGCGCCACGTTAGAACGACGATCGTTAAGGCCGGTTCGCACAGGAGTATTTTCCGAACGATGAGAGCCATTGATAAGGCAGTCAGTGGGAAGGGAGGCTGGATAAAGGAATTATGAAAATCAAGAGGACACGTGTAAACTGGATGGATTCATTTAGAATTTACACGACGACTCGTACCGTGGCACGATTTATGAAAAATGAGAAATTTGTTTTTTGAATGAAAAAGAAAAAGTACAAATTAAAAATAATCACGCCATAAACTCTGCATAAGGTTTCTGTGCTAGTCAAGTTTCTGTGGAAATGGCTGCGGTAGAAAAATGTCTACCCAATTGTTGTGGAGAGAATGAGGAATGTACAAAAAAATGTTGTCGGTCAAATCTCGTTTACGTATCCACCCCGTCATTCTTCTCAGGGGATTCTGCGTAGGTATACATATAAATATGTATATTCGTGGGACGTATCTTTGGACGTGATTCATAACGGTGATTTTGAAATGCGGTAATGTTTTGGCAAGACCAATAGTTTTAATAGTTTTTATAATCAAATTTGGGCAATATGAAAAATTGGGTTAAGTATGAGAAGTGAGAATTTCAGTGTATTAATTGACTGATTATTTTCTTCACAGGTACCTATCAGGGACAATGGTTGAGAGGGATGCGACACGGTTATGGTGTAAGGGCGAGTGCACCCTTTGGCCTTGCTTCTCATTATAAACCACCGAAGCAGGTCAGGGCGTCGTTGACGTCCCTCCGGAGTGCTGATGGTGGTCCTGTTACTGCACCAACACCTGAACCAACGGACCGTAGAGATCGGAGGGTTGACGATAGTCGGGGTGGTTTTGTTCTCAAGGCACGGAGCGATGATCAGCCAGCACGAAGAAAGAGCCTTACGGAGAAGTCCTTGAAGAAGGGTATACTCTCGGTGGGTATTGAGAACTTCCTGTGATTCTATGATACAGTTTATAGGACCTAGGGGATGGAATAAGAATGGGGGGTGTGATTTTAGGGTTTGAAGATACGCAAGCAGAAGAGTACCAGTGATCTTGAGAAACGTGGAACAGGTGGTAGTATTAGAAGCAATGCCAGCTCGGCGTCCTGGATGTCCACCGAGAGTTCACAGAGTCAAGCATCCGCGTCGGTTCATACGGACAGCAATGCGTCTTTCGTTATCGAGGTTGGTCATCTGGTTTATTAAAATTGACTTGGCCCGTTGTGTAAATTGATAAGTGGATGGTCCAGGATTTTGATGTCTATCCGTTATCCTTTCAGGACGAGCAAATGGACGCTTCGGTTACGGAAACCTACCTGGGGGAATGGAAGAACGATAAGAGAACCGGTTTTGGTATATCAGAGAGGAGCGATGGTCTGCGATACGAGGGCGAGTGGTTTAACAACAGGAAATACGGTTACGGCGTGACCACCTTCAGGGATGGTAGCAAGGAAGAGGGCAAGTACAAGAACAACGTGCTGATAACGAGCCAGAAGAAGAAACACTTGTTCCTGATACGCTCGGCGAAGTTCAGGGAAAGGATAGAGGCCGCTGTGAGCGCTGCTCAAAGAGCCAGCAAGATTGCCCTGCAGAAGGCGGACATAGCCATTTCTAGAACCGCCACGGCAAGAGGAAAGGCTGAACTGGCTGACATAGCAGCTCAAAATGCTAGGGATGATTCCGAGGTTGCTCAGCAGACTGCCAAGCAATTCGCGCCCGATTTTCGGCAGCCGGGCCTGGAGCGGTTGCGAAATCGTGAAATTCCAAAGTACGTTCCACCGCCCCAGGACGCAATGCCTGGGAAGGGTATATTGCACAAGACGGCCAGTGTCGATCAGGCATCACCACCTGCTAAACCACCTACCACCGAGCCACCAGGAAGTGTACCGAACAGCAGTCCCAGCAACGTGGCGTCATCTATAGCACAATCTATTCGTAGGGCCAGTATGAAACCGGCGCAGAATCAATTGCTGGGACAGAATACGACGTCGAATCAGATTCAAAATCAGATGCCTAATCAGACGCAGCTTCTCAATCAGACATCCAGTCAGAGTCAGATGCCAATGCAGAATTCTATACCAAATCAGAATCAATATCAGCCGAGTCAGAATCAGTACACTCAGCAGACACATCAGCTGCCCCAGACGCAGAATCCTTATTCAAATAGTATACCTGGTCAGTATCAGCCTCCTGGACAACATTATGGACAAGATCAGTTCGGTCAGTCGCCACAGAATCAGTATCCGTCTGGACCAAATCAGTATGTCAATCAGAACAGTCAATATGGCACGAATCCTTATCAGAATCCTAGTCAACAGTCTGAGCAGTATACTGGCTACCAGCAGACACCTCAGGGATATCAAAATCAGTTTCAGCAAGGATATCCGAATCAACAGGTAATGACAAATAATAATTGGCTGATGATTAGATCAGCGTAGTTTATTTAGTACTTATATATACCTAAGAGTTTATCAGAGTCTGCTTGAATGCTTCGCAATTTTCTTTCTAGATATTGTATCCACTACCTCCAGTAATGTATGGTCCAATGACCTTGGCCCAAATGAATCAATTTGGAGCACAGCTTTATGGTGTAAGCGATTTGATGTCGAAAGACACGTTGCGACTGCACCCCCAAAAACAACCCCCTTTGTTTAACCATTTGAATATTAGAAAAGAAAATAATATTTCATAGCACGTTTGACAGAGAGTCTGCTGCATCTTGTTAGAAAAAAAAAAAAGAATTATGTCATTACTCCCGTTTAGTCATGAAAATTATATCCCCGATCGGTGTGACCCTTCACGTGTGATAAGATAGCCGTGAAAAATGATACTAATGAAAACATAATCATTCCCAGACGACGGTACCAAATCAATATGGACCTGGTCAGATGAATCAGTACAACCCACAGCAAATTTATGGGCAACAGCAACCTAATCAGCAGTACCAACCTGATGGTCCAATCGATCCGCAGAGACCACCGAGTTCTACCAGTATACGAAGAAACAGCAGAATTCTCAGTCCTCAGGATAGACCTGCTACCGGCGGGATAAGTCAAACTCTGAATGACAGGTAATAATTGTATTGGAGAAAAGATGCTCTTTGACCTTTTATTCATATAAATATTCTTGATCCAATGGCATATTTCTTTAATTAGGTTGGACCATTACAAAAGACCTCCAAGTAGAGATAATTCCGTGGATCGTTACGCCAGGGCGCATTCACGATTAACGGGATCTAGACAGCCGTCCGTTGACAAGACTATACTACCACCTCAAGAAAGCATTGACAGGTACAGGGTATATAGGGTGTTCAAAAATAATTAAGCTCTCACTTGTCAATTAAATATATAATTATTAACATAGGTCGGTCCGGGCGCCGAGCATGATGCGAGCAGCGACCCCTCTGAATGGCTCGGCGATAGGTAGCGGCGCCGCGACGCCTGTGTACACAGTCCCGACGTCTGGACAATTCGAAGGAGCTCTACTGAAGAATCGTAACCTCGGCCAGGATATTCTGCCGAGTCCTGGTCAGCCAAAGCGCACCGAGAGTCTCTGCATAGCTTCGCCTAGAGGTTCTGTCGCAACTGGTGGCGGAGGAGGCGGAGGAGGCGGCGGACCAAAGGTGAGTTTCTATGTGGATTTATTTAATATATTAATCATCCACATCGTCCTAGTCAGCGTTACCAGAACTCTCGTACATTAAAACGTTAGAGAATGTATATAGAGTCGATGACGAGAACGGTAAACAATTCCAAGAGGATCAACATCATACCTCATGCGTCATCGGATGACTCGATCACCCTGTAGATGATTTGAAGGATAGAAGAAAAATACGTAAAAAGGTACCAAGGTAGTTTCCTGGAAGAATTTTCGAAAATCGGACACGCCCTGTATAATCGAACGTTGATTGTCGATATTCTCAAGAACAGCAGGATCAAAATAATTCGGAAAGATGCCTGTAGGATAGCTCACAGGATACTTAGGAGTCTAGAAATTCAAAATAACATTAATGCCTGTATACTCGCTTTAATAAGAAACTTTTATCACGTATCTATAACGTACTGGATAGTCTGAATTTAATTTGTCTTTTTTCATACAATCTTTTGTAAATACATGACAGATAGTGTAGACATGTCCTGTATAGAAGTCCTAAAAAACATAATAGGATGGCTTCCCTATACATTCCTGGTATGTCTCATTTGTCGTTTACGAGTTGACATTTTTTGATCTTACCCTTTTTCTTTTTTAATTTCTCTGTCGATTTGTCTGTCTCTGTAACTGTGTGGCGTTTTTTGTGCTATGTTTTGTGCATGCCATCCCAGGAAGCGAGCCGGACGGTCCCCGCCTTCGCCGCAACAGCAAAAGGCCGCGCAACTCTATGAGTATAAGTATCATAATATGCACGATCGTTTCCAATAGAGCGAAGCGAGTTGCATGGGAATGAGAGAGAGAGAGAGAGAGAGAGAGAGAGAGAGAGAAAAGTATAATGTAAAAAAAAAGGAGAAGGTACTTTAGAAAAAAAAAAAAAAAAAATTTCTAGAGAAAATAAAAAAAATCCAGATCCATGGGACTGAAACGAGTTTCGATAAGTCAAGGATTCTCATAGAGTTTCCTTGGCGACCAACGCGCCTTGGCGGTTCGTCCTTGTCGCGACGACCGTAGAGAAAATTGAGAGGAAAAAAGTGCGGGAAATTTGAAACTAACATTTTTATTCTCAAAACGAAGGATAACTTCCTTAAACGTATACCTCGTGTCTCGCTGACTCTTCATGATCGTCCTTAATGTTACGAGATTTCTTATTGAAAGTTGCGAAATTGAAAAGCTGACAGGTGGTAGTGGCGGTAATAATTTTGAGAATAAGAGTGATGCATAATGTACCTAGCGTCGCGACGCCTATAGGATTCAATGATTAATCACCCGATCGCCAGTGGGAGAGCGAAGTCGAATTTGAAAAATTTTACTGATACGAATAAAGGAGAAAGATTTATTTTTGTAACGAGAGCAGAAAAAAGGATAAAATAAAAAAGAACGGCAAAGAGACGCGCGTTTAATGGTCTTCTTTAATAATTAGACGCCGGGCGTCGCGACGCTTCCTAAATATAGTGCTTCGTGCAGATACTGATATAATTGCTACCGCGACGACAGGCCTCCGAGTTGTCCTGTCAATGTCCAAAACGTGTCCCGTACTATGGACAAGTAGCGAAAATGCATTGTAAAGGTCGCATCGAGTATGACGAAAACATAAGGTATAATAATAATATGAAAGGCAAAAAGGGTGTAAAGTAGGTGCAATATATATATATATATAATTATGGAAAATTATTCAACACTTAAAACTTTCTCTTACTGCTAGACAAAGTGAATATTCAGATACTCCCTTTCATTCAAACTCCGTTTGAAGACCACTCAAAGAGAACAATAAAGATAAATCGCAGAGTTCCTTCACTGGCAAAGCAACATATGCCCTCCGAATTAATGTTTCTCTTAGCGAAGAGAGAAAGAAAAAAAAGGGAAGATAGGAAAAAAATTTATTAGTTGACTAATACCGCGTGGCGTGCGAAAGCATCTTGTGGGAGTTAATTAATGAGCGCATGAGATTACTATGACTTAATGGACTTAATGTAATTATTAATAAGGACAAAAATACCTGATAACAGATACGCACGCACAAAAGATAAGGGAGACGTGTATATATAATATATATTTATATTATATATATGTATATATATATATTATGTGTACATAAGAAGAAATTGTAAGGAACGTCTTATTGTTCATTGTTTAAATTGAAACTAGGGACTTCTTTTTTTCCTAAGACTCAATTATTGTTCGGCGATTCGCTATACGGATGCCGAAAGGTAAGGTTGTGCGGGCTGTGTGGAGGCGGGGACCATTTTTAATATTTAAAAGAAATCTTTTTTCAATCTCGTTTACTATAGTTTAATCTGTCGTTATCCCATCCACTCTAATGCATCTCTGTCCTAAATCTTTTTATGGCAATTTTAATCTTCTTTTAGAATTTCATATTACTTACTTCTTTTTATTCTTACTTGCACTAACATACTCGGTATGTTACATTAAGCGCGTTTCGTTACACGTTATTATTCAGTATATTTAGATTTTTGTAGATATATACACATTGGATGCTGAGCATTATCCGTGAAGTTAGCTACCAAGAGAATTTTAATAATGCAAAAGGCTTTTGGCGCGCTTTTCAAATGTCTCTTATCCGCACCTCCACATCGCCTTGTTCTTTTCGTCCCTTGTATTTCGTCAAAGACATTATTTTTCTAACGCATGCTTACGCCTACCATATTTAATACTGTGTGTGATAGAACTGATTCCAGTATGGTTGAGGGCTATTAAACAAAAAAGTAATATCTTCTAGAGATAATTAAAGATTAAAAATCGAATTGACGAATCGAATCGATCGGTTTGAATTACTAATAAGCGTACGAATGTATCCTGGAAATTTGGAAAGTGCTCTTCGAGGAATGGATTAACTGCGACATACTTTTTGAGGGGTTTGATCTCAGAATTTTTCATCACGCTGTACATACTCGTTACGTACGATTTTAATTACCTGAGAGGCCTCGATATATCTCAAGTGCCAATTTAAAAAAGGGAGGATAAAACCATAGAGAAAAAAAAGTTTAAGCAAAAGAAGTGTCTTTTTCATGCAATTCTGAAACATATTATTCTCCGCGTGACGTTACCTTACGTGTAGCGAACTTGCGCGCGCACTCTGTCGGCTACCTAACGAACTAACAGTACATAAAATTTCAGTGAAGCAACAACGGGCTGCCTTCGTATTACGATTTTATTGCTTATGTAATGTTCGTCTATTAGCAGAGCAGATCTCCTCTATTTATATACACCTAATATAAATACGTACATAAGGAATGAGTGATACGAGAGTCGATAAACATTCTCTAGAGATTAGATAGTCCTTTAACGGATTTATGTGTTTGGGAAGCACCAGTGTCGTCGTCTGTAACGGTTCAGACGTTTTCAGGATTCCCGAAAAGAATCTCCTGCTCTGGATGCACATTGGAATTTGGATAATTGTGTGTAAATAGAAAGAAGAGGAATAATGAGACAAGATGACGGTGTCGTTCGATATCTTATTACGGTTATACGGAGATTATTTATCGTGGGGCCTATCCCTTGTACCTGAATTCAGACAGGCGACAATACGGCGAAACGGGAAATGAACGGAGGGAACGAAATTGTCGAATTTTACGTAAGAAAACAAAAAAAAAGAAAGATACGTAATTATTTTTACTGAGACATGTCGATTTTATATACAGATCAATGAAAAGGGAAAATTATACTGATAGAAATGACAGTTACGGATTTTTAAATTTTTCCATGAGCCTTTCAGTCTTTCAATGCATCTATTATACACGTGCACGTACAAACTTAACCTCCGTATACGATTTTAAGAGTTATCGTATATTTATGAATACTTTAAACAAGCTAGTTAACAAATGGCTTTGTTGTACAAACGGACGGCATTAATGTAACGATATACAATTCAAGCAAATTGTCCTCCAGGTTACATTCGTACGGCACTAAAGTAAGGTAAAATTGTACATTAAAATGATGTAATGACATTTTAAAGTCTGTGTCCATTGTTGTATTTTATGTATACGTTGTAACGTAATTGCAGTAGAGATTAACTAGTGCCATGTAAGTAATACACGGATAATATTTACTGTTGGCTAATCCGTGAGTGATAGAAAAAAAATAAAGAAATGTTAAACGCGTAACTTGACTATTAACGTTCACGTAAAGTTACTAGCATGAATTTTTGGTCAAAGGAAAAATATACATGTCCTGTTTGTAACAGACTTTGTTTGAAGTAGATCTTATAGCCGGATACATAAGAAACGAATAATATTTTCCACGCAGGAGTCTAAGTTTATGAATCCGAGTAGGAATTCCTGAGATCGTACGAATTTCACTATCGTTTAATAAGACCTTGAAATTCTGCCAGAAAATTGGCAGACAAGAGCACCAGCAGCCGGCTGACTATGATTTCTTGAGAGATGAATGTGTATATGTACATACAGTAGGTCTGTACAGAATTTTGCGGGAAGGTGAGGACCCACGTGATATTTTTAAACTGTTAAACTCTATATTTATTATACAAAAAAAAACAGTACAAGGCTCGAATAATTTCTTTACTCGTGATAAACGAAAATAAAAATTTCGACATAGAATAATAGGTAGCAATCATAAGAAGCGCTTGGTATTGAGTTACTTTTTTTTTGATAATCTCTCCAAATTCGATATATAGGTATTGCCTTGAATATATTTGAATTTCGTACTAAGCTTGAGAACTAAAAGTCATCTTGGTGACTCATTCGCTCCAAGTTGCGCCAAGTCTAGCTAGATTTTATTGAAGTAACCAAAATCAGCCTTATATTTTGAAAAATCGTCACCCACCTCAGTACGAGCTACTCAAAAGTATAGTTTACACGAAATTATTGAATGTAATAAAAAACCTTTTTTTTTATAGTTTCCAAAAATATTCCGAAATGAATCTCGCAGTTGAAATCCCGAGAAAAAAAAGCACATTGAAAGGAATTGCAAGTATTCAAAATAAAAAGAGCCACGTATACGCGTACGGAAGGTTTTTGCTGGCGACGCCGTGTTACCAAAGCGTCGCGACGTCGGATGAGCTATTTCGATGGGAATAGTGGGGCGCAGCTATTTCGGTTAGCCCAGGCAGAACAGTTCAGTCGACGGATTAGCTTCTTCATCAGGAGTCGCACTAAACTCCTCCTCCGGTATTTCATTCCGATCACGCACCTTATGGGATCCTCGGATAATGACTTGATCAAGGTTGCAGCACAGCCTCGTGAATAAAAAAAATTTCGAAAAATAAGGAATCAGCACATAAAAAAAATTCGCGATAAAAAAACAGCATTTCCGGTCTATACTCGAATTCAGAACGAAGTGCACGACGTGGTTAAAAAATGTTTTGGTCGGAGCCAGACGAGGAGGAGGAAGCCCTCCTGTGCAGTCCTGCACTCATGGCGCGAAGGGCTTCGGAATCCTGGATAGTAGCGCCTCCCGTCGAGGTATGAGCACCCCAAATGAATTGCCTATAATCAATCTCTCTCTCAGACCATGTGAATAGTAAAATCGAAAAAGCGTTAAAAAATAATTTAAACGTCAGAAGAGGAAAGTACCTTTGAATATTTAGGCTAAAAAAATCAATGTCTCAGTACGGCAGTACTGGTCCTTGGGACTCTTAAGGTTCATTGAACAATACAGATAAAATATGTAACACAGGGAATGATTTTAAATATTAAGAAAATAATCTAAGAGAACTCTGTGCTCCATCTGGCAGTAGCCCAATCGTTCCCCTAAAGGAATTGAGACACAATTGGCTTTGGTACCAAAGATCACCTAGCTACCGATCGATGCTCAATTATATATATAAGTAAATGGGCGCGTTTCCAATAGTCTGCGAAATTCGATGAGAGTTTAATGACTTAATTCTGTTTCCATCCTTGTCTAGGCGATGCCAGTGGCGGCGATGCCCCTTCAACGAAAGAAATCACTGCCGGACGTAGCACAGCCGATACAGCTGACGTCGACCTCGCCCTTGTCCAGAGAAGAGGTCAGTGTGCTGAGCAGCATGAGACGGGAGGAGATACGCCGGCAGATCGACGAGAGTCAGAGGTTACGGGCAAATCCTCTTCTGTACCTCGTCAGTCCTCAGGTGAAAGTAAGTAGCGAGAAAAAATTAAGGAAAAGTCAATCGGTACAGGATGAGGTACCGGTACTTCCGGTTAATTCTTTTCTTTTACCAAGTATTAGTATGCCTTTGATAGTCACGAGCTTGGATTTATCTAATTGCGTATTTTCTTTGACTCTTCAGGACTGGTTCTCAAGACAGCAGTTGGTCATGCTGGTCCTCTTCATCAATATATCTTTGGCATTGATGTTCTTCAAGCTGTTGACGTAGCAGCCCGCCGGCACGTCGTTACACCGTCAACTGGACGTCACCTGAAGGACGCTCAAATGCGGCGTCGGACATTTTTTTACCCGGAATTATTTACTCCGGAGGATGTACCGCTGAAAACGGGTTTCTTAGGACGGTCCTACGGTGACCCGAGGATCGTCGACCTTGACAGTGAGAGATACTGTCTAGGAGATGCGGCACCGAGGAGTAACGAGATAGGGGAGATATGGGAAGCTGAGAGTTACGTAAGGAGAGACGATATCCTGTCGTCCAGGTTCGACGCACCGTCGTGGAGAGAAGCTGGTTAGAGATTTGAAGAGAAATTGGGAAGATCGACTATAGGCGATAATATTATTGTTTGGATAAGGATTGGCGCTATAGGTTTCTACGTGTAGGAAAAGATTTTGGGTGGGTGCGCACGGAAGATAAGAAAAAGATAGGTCTGACGAGGGGGGGGAGGTAAAATTGTTGCGGGAGGGTAGAGTGATAAGGATAAGAGACACGTGAGAATTCTTGTTGTATCTGCCACGAGCAGCGGCATTATTTGAAACGAGGGTGAATCTTTCGCAGCATCAATCCGAGAGGAATTGCCCTCGTGTGTATCATACTATTTTTACACGGAATATTTTAATAAGACTATCGAATATTAAGGGAGCCCTCACGGTGGCCGGGCAGGTCTTGGATGGACAAATGGAAAAACATAATTAAATATAGTTAATTAACGTACGTTCGAGCATACGTGTGTATATGTTGATATATATACGCATATGTAAAATATATCATTATATTTCGTAATACTTGATCTTATGTCACTGTCGTCGTTAGGGACGTGGGAATTTATAAATATCGAACATTTCATGGTAAATAGGATTTATTACTTGACTGTTGTTAACTATCAATATGGCGTTGAGCGAAACTTAATGAAACTTTTGCGAGGTGTAAATGCGCGAGAGCGAAAGTTAGAGAGTTTTCAGGGAGCTGGGCCAGAGTAAGAGAGATAGAGTGTGAAAATAAAAATGGAGAGAAAGAGAGAATACGTCTGTATGCGTGTTTAGCATAATTACTACGAGTCTAGCGACGAGTAAATTTTCGAAAGAATTTCTGGGTGGATTTTTTGGCTTTCTAACGTGTACTTACGGTATCGCGTGCCTTCTATGCCTTCCAACCGTGTACCGGAAAACTTTTGTACTGTCGCACGTCGCTGTCTAGTCCAGTCGAGTTTTCTTTATTATTATTTTACGTCCTTCGCATATTTACCCCATCATGAGAATCATCAACGTCGATCTTGATCACATATATGATATAGATCATTTATCTCTTTTTTTCTTCACCTTACTCATTTCACATTAGACATAAGTCTCGTGCGCCAAAAGATGAAGGTGGTGATCTTGAAAAAAAATATATCTCGACCGATAATCCTCGAATCGGATCGTCGCATTTTTTTGTGTCTATCAGGATCCAAAAAAATGGGTCCTTTGACTTGTTTTTGTTATATTCGTTGACTGGTGACACTATGTAATTGGTCAATGATAATTAAGAGGATTCGAGGATCATGAGGTCCATCATCTTCAGGTTTCGAGCACGAGAGCGGTTAGGGGTCGGAAGGGGGATGCGGGGGAAGGACATGTATTGTGAGAATTTGAATAAAAATGGAGTCAGGCAGGATTGCGAAAACATTCGACTTGACTTTCCAGAATCGTGGATATATTAAGGAGTGTGCCACTTTGTGCTCGTTGAATCGAGCCAAGACTTTTCCTGGGGTTACGTGAATTATTTATACAGGGTGGACAGGGTTAGCTGATGAAAAATTATTTAAAAAGTGTATATCAAGGTTTGAGGTTAGGACAAGTGGAAATGTTGTAGAAAAAACGAAGGTAACCATGTTGTGAAACGCATTCATAGTCATATACGCACATCCATTGACACGAGAGAAATATATTATATATATATTGCAATTGTAAAATTAATTAATTGATTATATTGACGGGAGGCGATCGAATTTGATATTAGTTGGGCGAAATGATATTGTATAGGTAGGTGTCCAAAAGGTGGAACGGCGACGCTCTAACATTAAAACGTTGTTAATTTAATCGCGAGAACCATATCACGAATTAAGTGAAATTTACTATATAATAGGTTTATCGATTAAGTAAGAAAATAATTGGTTTCACTATTTACTTGCTATATCATGGGGAAATATATATATATATACACACATTAAAAATTGTATACAATTCGGCTCGAACGTATCAACGGAATTTAGCCCGTTCAATTTCATTCCTTCGACAAGACCAATTTCGGTTGATGCGTTGTATACTGAGCAATCTGGCATACATATATATAGACATATATATTTCTTTTATATATTATATATATGCGCAGGGCTCTTTTAGTTCAAACGAACGAACTGACGTCGGTACAGCCGTATCGATCTATTGGACGAGTTAACTTGAGTTGGTACTATTGAGCTGACTTAGATCTGTATATACGTGTATATATATATATATTTACATTCAGAATTATATATATATATTTTAATTGTTATCTCTTGACTATTATTATAATTAGTATATCTCGTTATTATTATATATTATTATTATGGTCATATTATATTTACACGAAAAACGGAGGAATTTAATAATTGACCGAAAAGGATGGCCCATTGTCATTGTTGATTTGCAAAAGCAGTGATTCAATAAACTTGTATCATAATTGAGAAAAGTTTATTGATTTTCTATTTTTGTTTTTTGTCTGTGGTATCGTTTGACATACGTTGTTAGAAAGCATAACGCAATCAAGAATCCTGTTTGCAGAATGGCGTACTCCATCATACATGGTCTGACCCCTAGAATAATTTACGATAGCCAGTGTCAGTTTTTTTTGTTGTTTTAATCAAAGCTAGCATTGCAAATGATAAAAGCATTTTGTTATTGTGCAAACTCATGGTTATTGCGAATTTAAAAAGGCTGAGTGTAATGATACAATCAAAGCTTGAGATTTGCGCACCAGCATAGCTCACTTCCTGTCTTGAATGCTTTCCGTCGCACAATAATACCTAACGCGTCTTCGTCCCTATTTCACTCTTGTTTACGTGCTCAAGTCTCCCTTCGTAAACGCGCCCATTGCAAATTCAACCGATCAATACCACAGGGCCGGCCAATGAACTGCGACTAAAATCCGAGGCAAGAAATCTTGGGCTTTCTCTTGCATAAGCTTTTTCTAGATAGGCACAAAGAAATATTTTCTTAAGAATAAGTTTGTCAGGTATCCTAATTATTAATGAGAATACTGAAATTCCTAGTGGTAACCTGGACATGGTTTTGCATGAGATTCCAAAGTATTGACGCAGACATACTTCGGAACCGAAATACAAGCTAAAACGAAAAATAGTTAAAAAATCCATATCTCGGTATCTAATAATTGTTTAAATATACATAGTCCCAAGGTTACGTACTCTACGTTAAGTCCTCTACGTTACCGACTGATTCAACCGGATCCGCGTACGCTGAAATACGTCAAGCGCTAATTCTGACGATCTATAGGGAGGCCATTTAGAATTTCAAGGTCAGTATGAAGTATAAAAATTGAAAAAAAAGTGCTTTTTCCATCGCAAGAAAAGTTTCGTCGATAACCCAAACTCCTTCCATATCGACCGATCATGATCCGTGACTCGTAATAAGTCGCGACTTCGTTAACCAGACGGATTAAAATCGCACGTGCTGATGCGTGAATTGACCTCGCTCTGTCCACGCACCTCCTGCGTGATTCTCGTCATTTCGCACGCTCAACTAGTACCAGAAGACCTTCGATCATCGCAAAACGTCAACCAGATCGCCATCAGCTTGGCTTTCCTTTTCTGATGCGCAAAATCTACCTAGGGAGGCATCGGGTCATTGTTCGGTACATGCCAGACAGAGACGTCATTGTCGTACGTTCTTTATTTTCCTTGTTGGTCTCAATTTAAAAGAACGTACGTTCTTTTTTGTTCGCGAAATTCGCCCGCCAATACAAAAACATATTTGGATATTATTATTGCGTGTCAAAGACCGAATTTAAGGTCTGCTACTGTATAACGCCATTGGGATACTGTTACATCTTGTTTCTCTGTACGTATGGCGGCTTCTCTTAATTTTCTATAAACTTTTACTACACTTTGCTGCGTTCTAGTTTTTTGTCCGTTTATAAGATCGTTTTCAGTTGCTGGCACGACGGGAGTTTACTATAGTGACTGCCACGTGTGCAGGCACGAGGAGGACGAAGAACTATAGTTTGTTTGGCCTATATATCTCGTGGCAATGTAGGTACTTCGGTAGAAGCTGTCAGTGTGACGATGCAGGGTAAATAAATAAGTAGCCATTGAGACCTAGAGCTCTGTTATCGGTACTGCATATCGATTTGTAACGTTTCCGGTTCTCAATTGTTCGTTATATGTTACACATGATTATTCAAGAGTACAGGACCAACTGAAATAGTCCGTACGATGTACAACTAATTTTAGATTACGAAATATTCCCGAATAACCCAGTGTATATATAATGTATATACAAGCATATGTATACTTTAATATTGACGTTTTGCGCCCGAGGTTTAATCTAGATCTTATACCACGATAAACCCAGCAGGCAAGTGCGTCGTTTAAGTAAATTTGAGTGGCATTTAGAACGATCAGTTTCTGGAGTACGTAATATTGCAAAAGCTCAAACATTCTCAACGTCCTTGATGCGATAAGGATGGCCAGACTAATCATCTTTGTTTATAATTAATTAGGGAATGTTGATGATACGCATCATTCCTCCGTGCGTCCGCAATGCTTTTTGGCATTGGGCCTGCGATTTAATTTATTTATTTCGCCTATTTATGTATCTTGGGTATATGACGAACGCTACGCCAATGGTAAGAGCTTCCACACGGAAGATAACAATGGCGAAGTGTTTGAATTCTCATCCAAGGCGCACACTCGGTAACACAGATCTCTATTAGTGGTACCGAGTGTAACCGCTATTTACAACTATCTACGTAGCTCCTTTAAAACCGATTTTAAATCAGGGATCTAGCGTCCTTCCATCTTTCGCAATCCTATCCGTAATTCAAATGTGACTCTTTAGTGCGCATGAACATGGCGCAGTGAGAGAACGTTTCGTGGCTTCCACTGCGCATGAAGTCCTTGTCCTCTCTGTTCGTTGTAATATTCGTTTCTATCGTGGAATTGCTTGGATTATGAAAAGGACATGGAATATCCTTTTACTCGTGCAATATTAAAGTAATATAGAGGGTCAATAGAGTTCTAGATCATGTCTTGATTTTTGAGGCCTAAAGTGATTTCGAATGGCGTGACGCTACTGGTCGGTAACCATCTCCTTTGCAGGTCCCCTCTACTCCAGTGGAGTCTCTGAGAGAGCAGAGAGAACAGGCAGCCAAGCCAGCAGACGTTCCGTCTTCAGTTCTCGGGTGAATCCACAGTCGCAGTAAACAGCTAGCGACGCGATGCGTCAGAACAAAATGTCGAGCGAGACTGCGTCGAGCTAGTTGCCCCCTTGGAGCAAGAGCATCCCAAGAGTAATTTCGTAAAGGATAATTATCTTGTCCACGTGAAATTCAGCTAAAGGAACGTCCAGAAAATTGACTGGGACGTGGGATATACTGAAAAGGGTTTACAGTCGAACGTGAAACTAGAAAACTCACGGGGAAAGTGCCCGTTCTTTGTTCTCTGTTGTTTGCGCACTCGTTTCGTACGAATCGCGCAGCATTGTTTGTTGTGGTTCGACACTCAGCGAACTCCACGACGTCTATACGCGATATTATATTGGAATAAAAGGACTCGTTATCTTTAACAAAGGAATCGTCGCACCTGGGGATTTCCAGTGACAAGAGATTCGTTCAGTTTTACGAGAAACGTCTAACGTGCGTGCAGTGCAGGGGGACCCGCTAGTGCTTTGTTTTGACGAGCAGCTGATCTCATTGGCAACTACAAACGAGTTGCAAGTTCTGACAAGCCGATCGTTCAGCGTTCCTCTTCGAAGGTGTCAGTCATTTTTGAAGACTCGAGAGAGACCTGCTGAAGAGGATAAAGTGCTATTTGATTAACTTCGAAGGAAGACTAAGGAAACTGCTCAGGGGATTCCAAACTATGGAAAAGGATCTTTAAGAGAAGTTAATTCGAAGCAGGAATTTCCGGAGAGAATTTAGTCGACCCGGAGGAAGAACTAAGGATCGTATAGTGGAGGATTTTATTTATATTTATGACGATACAACACGAGTCATCGTTAGATTTCGTTTATACTTGTTACTAAGATTTTTTTTTTATAAGAAGCGTTCAAAAGGGCATCTTTTCTAGCTTACCTTGACGCTTTTGAAGAAACACGGTACGTCTTTAGCCCTAGATGTTACTGTAGATACCTTGTCGTGCTCGTTATTTAGTTTTCTCTGCGCAGACAAGGCAAGTTTGAAGTACACAGTTTGCTTTACTAGAGATACTTTTGGGCTTGACATTTATTTGTTAGATTAAAGTATTTGTTTCGGACTTACATTCTGTTTTCTTATGATTATATGTTCATTCAACGACTGTTTCATTAACAAGGTCACAGTGATGAATTTTGTTAGTCCATTCTAGAACGACACAATCTATTATTTCTTTTGAAGGCTGTGGGAAGTCTAATTTAAAATTCAAGACGCTTATCCATTCTGCAAGAATATTCCAAACAAATTTCTTTAATACTTTTTATATATCTCTGTGCATTAAACCTATTGCATCAGCCTCTCCATCATCGTTATTCAATCAACATTGAATCTGATAAAAGTCAAGAAAGACAATACCTCTCAGAAGAATCAATTAAGCCTGAATGCTACTTGTTATCTACACTGACCAAGAAGCATCTAAAGAATTTATGAAACTACCAGTACTGATGCAACGGACTTGCTGATCGATGAGGTGCATATTACTAGGGGCCGTCCTCGCGAGTTATAGAAAACGTGGGGTACGGCCCCAATTCAGTTGACTACGGGAGGTAGGAAGTGCAAGCTCAGACAGCTTATGGAAGAAGGACCAACACCGAATGCCCATAATATTCCGACACAGAAACTCTTCCTGCCTAAATCTTCTCTATAATAATCTCGAAGCCTGACCAGCATAAAGATGCTGTACATATTCCACGTGGACACTGGCACCACCATCACCTTCGACATAAAGCTGGCACTGCAGAGGTAATAATTTCCATGCTCCAATGATTACATTTAACTCGCACAAGGCGCTCCTCAATCGCCGTCGACTTTTCAGGATGTGGGGTCGACCTGGTAATCACACGAATGTGGGCCGACCCGTAAAACGGTGTACAGATGAAAGATATAATTAGCGGATGTGTATACCGTACAAGATAGATAGCTAGATATATAAATAAGTACAGCTCGCGAATTAAAGTAGACATTTTGCACCGAGCGATATTTATCATCAGTAAGATTCATTAAGCGCGCGCTACCGCGTAACTGCGCACATACAGAAAATAGTATTTCCGTCCGCACCACGTCAAAAGGAATGATGAGCATTCGTTTTATTTAAAAGTCCCAGCTATAAGTCCACGCGTGTCAACTTCTCTTCCAACGGAAAGAAGTATATATTTAAAATCCACGGATATACGACTGCGTATCCAAGTAAAATCTTCAAGTTTCCTAACAGGTATAACCAAGAGAGAAAAAAAACCTAATTCGTGTTACTCGCGCTCCTTCGTGCGTGGGTGTAACGCGCTTATGTCACACTCAGCCTGACCCGCAACTAAGCTTAGCCGAGCTCTCAATCTGTACTCGTGTTGCAAGCTAAAAGGCTAAGTTTATTTGTTCGATATGAGATTGCAGCACAAGAACAGATCCTTGAGCAATCGCAATATTTCACCGATTCGCGCAACGGTCAATAGCCCGTAGGCCATTAGCGATTGTTAAAGATTCGTCATGCGATTACAATAGTCTGGCAAAGTCATTTTGTGGGTATTGATAAGGAGTGCAACTGTCAGACATGTAAATGTGCATTAGCACTTTTTGCGCGGTAAACAAGCGGCCTCGTTACATTCGATTGCGTCGTGGGTAAAGAAAAATTGCGTCGTCTCGCGAGACCGTCGGACTTGAGAATGGATTGAGCGATGAATTAATATTGAATTAATTATCGCCGCGACCAATCGTTCATTAATTTTTCACCAACGCATAACATAACAGTGTCTTCTTTCTGTCCCTTTGCAGTGTCTCTCAGCTGAAGGAGGCGATAGAGCGCGAATGCGGCGTCGTCGCGGCGCATCAAGTGCTGCTGATGAGCGGAGGCGAAAGTCTAGAACCAAACGCTCGTGTCTGCTCCTATTCGGCTGGAACGGATACCAATCCAATCTATTTATTCAGCAAGGCTGCCATAGAGAGTCACATTCCCCCAACGCCAAGCATAGACTACGGTTCCGGTGAGTAGACGAGAGGTCACCGTGTCCCTGGGCATGTTACCTGTCCTCGGTCGACGCCATTGTCAAGAGGACTGAAACAAACGAGAAGGGGCTACACGCTGAGGTCCTTTTGAACCCTGAGACTTCATAATGGCGGACAGTCTATTATAAGAACCTTCCTCAGCATCTCGCTCCAAGTCTCTCACTCGTCTACTGATCTCTGAAGTAACACGTTTTGATCACTCGCTAACTCTCTCTCCATCTGTCTATCTATCTCTCCTTGTCCTCTCTCTTTTGATTCCAGCCACTCTGATGAATGCGAATAGCCTATCGATGCTGTTCAAATTTTCTGACCCACTTCGCTTATCGCTATGATAATCAGCTTTTAATGGCGGAGGGGTCTCTTCCCTCCAACAATTTATTCAACGCACAAGAGAGTGACTGCAACGATAAGAAACATTTTGCTTATCAAAGTTGTGTCTGGAGTATGATACGTTGTACATTTCGAAGCTGGCGAAGTTGTAGAGCCGAGAGAAACAGAGAGAGAGCGCACTCCGTCAAAACTGTCAACTCTTCACGTCACTGTATATTTCACGTTGTGTCGTCACGCTCCAGAAATAATCATTGTTCGCGCCTTGTCCCGCTCGAACGATCAGGACACAATTTGGCGTTAGTCAGGTTCACGAGGCTATAAAGTATACAAGACGCTTATATTAGCTATCCAAATGTCATCCGCGTGCCGATATATAATTTATGATACGATATCAAGGATGAGATGGGGACGAAGGGAGGATTCGTTTTTCATATGGGTATTCAAGTATCGCATAAAACGTACCGGGATATCAGTATGATATAAAAAGGAAAATTTATATCTAATTCACTTGTGGCTTTTTCGTTTATTATACCATTTTCAAGCTCTATATAACGTACTGGCTACTCGCGGCTTTCCATCTATTTTTATAATTCTACCAGAGACGCAGATAGGCACCGCGACGCTTCACGCACACCAGCGTAAAAGCACACGGGGTCTTTAAACTTCTTATGCTCGATCCACCTTCTTCTTTATCTCCTTGTTATTTACCTAAGCCGGCGCGGCAGTTATGACCTTTCTCTTGATAGTGCACTGATGCCAGTGCGTATATTTAGCTCACTGCGAGCATTACCATCGGAGCAGCTGATCCTAGCGAAACGCGTCTTTTTCTTTATTCTAGACGCGGAGAGTATAAGCTGCTTAATCTGTGGCGAGTGAAAAGTGAAAGAATGAGAGAAAAAAAAACAGCAAGGCGCGACCGAGTATATAAATAATGTGAATGTAACGTATTGAGCCGAAGTTTATATGTACATACAGGATACGCGTGTATTTCTCAGAAGTGGAATTTAAAGCGTGAAAGATTAGTGGTACTTGGAGAAAAATATGTTTTCGATGATAAAATTGCACAAATCGTTTTTAAATGTTATTTTTGTATCGTACTGTAACCGAGGTACTGCTTATATGTACGTCTGCATAGGAGAGTCGCCCTGGCGATGCTCTATGTTGTCTGCGATGCGATTAGAAGGCGGATCCTTATGATTTGTTGGTTCTTTGAAAACGTGCGACCTCGGTTGGACGTTTTGTCGAGAGATATGCGCTAGAAGTTTTTGTGATGCTTCTCTTTTTCTTTCTTTCTTGTCTCTCTCTCTCTCTATCTCTCTCCGTGGAGTCCAACGTTTAACGGAATTATTCGCAGGCAAACCGCGGAACGATCTAGATCGGCTCTCCAATGGTGTATCCATGAACTGCGTTATTGATAATTTTCTTTATAAAAGATGCGCAGTTTATTAGAAGGAAATACTTAATTAACGACTTTTGTTATGCTATCGAAATTCTCTTTGGGGCATCTGCACGCTCGACGGATGTTACTTGGAGTTATTTGGTATCGTAAATTGTCGTGGTCAGTTAGGTTTAAATGTTAATGAATTGTTTTTTTTTTTCCTTTTGAGAGTGTCACGAATCACTGTTGATATTTTGTGTACTGATAGGATGTGCGAGATTCGCGGGTAGCTTAGAGTGTAAGTTGGTTAATTATTTTCTTGAGTGGCACTTTTGCAATCGCATCAGGAAATGCAATGAGTATTGATAAACTTGGTTACACCTTGGACGCGGAATGATGTAATATTATGGAGAATTATTGAGAAATTGCTGAGTCGCTTCCTTGAATGTCCGTTACTGCTGAAGATTCGAACGTTAGGATTTTAATTTGATTGTCGATTAGCCATTAGGTTTGTTCCTTTAGAAGTTTTTTTTTTTCGGTAGAATATGATATTTTACTGATTGAGTCGAAGACATCTGGATCCAAGTGATAACACGCAAGAGTGCACTTTGCACTTTTTACGTTTGATAATGTATGTGGATTTTTTGGTCATCTCCGTCGTTTCCTTAATCAATGAGTTCATTATGCAACGATTCTAGACTTTTGTTTATTTGTGTTTCCGTTTAACGTGACCTGGACCATCTTCTTCGTAGATGTGGATCTTCAGAGCCAGATTGATTCCTCCCTGGCGATGCCCGCCACTTATCACACTCTGATAGCGCGCGCTCAACTTGCTCAGCAATGCTGTGGTCTTGCCCGGGAGCAAACGAGGATCTGCGAGCGTCTGGTGCACGATCAGCACTTGCAGCAGCAAGGATGGGCGGCCGTTGTTGCGAATTTGGAGGACATCACGCAGATGTTTCAGTCCAGGGCAGAGCTTCTTCAACAAAGTTTTTCTCTGTATCTGAGGGAGAGGCAGCAGCACATGGAGCTTCTTAACAAGTAAAGTTTTCCATCTTGGAGCCTGATCGTTGGATTCTGTTTTGATGCTGATTTGACTCTTTTTCTATTATTAGCTTCAATGCAGACTTGGGAACACTGTCAAAAATACCGATACTGCCGGCTCTGAGAGCTCAGGCCGAAGGTCTTCTGAGTCCTGAGGAACAGCCTGCGACGGAGGATGCATCGGAAAATAGGGAGGAGGTTCTCAGTCTTTTGAAATGGATATCCGCCAAGGATAATCAGAGCAGCCTCGAACAGGTTGCTGAACAATGTTCAAGAGGTTTGGAACAGTTTGACGAGAGAGTAATGGAGTCATTGAAGGTGGAAGTGAACGCCGCTGTGGACAGCGCGAATAAGCAGGATATGAAGGAGATCAAGGGACTCGGCGAGAGACTCTATGCCCTGGAGCAATTGATGGCCCAGACGAAGAAGCTGGTGCACGAGCAGGGCGAACTTGCCCAAGGCTTCCTTCAGAATCAGAACAGGGCCAACAATTTGGGAGACGCCAGCGTTCTGCCAGATTTGTGCACTTCTCACAGACGTCAGCTGCTTGTCATGCTACAGAATCACAATCAGCTGCGCGACATACGCAGGAGATGCACCAGGGCCAAGGAAGAACTCTCCGTGAACATCTATCATCGGCTCAAGTGGATCATGTATGTGGAAAATAAGATGATGGAGGTCGATGGGAAATTGGTTATGTATCATGAGAGTCTGAAGAGACTGAGGCGACACCTGGAGGTGCTGCAGCAGATACACCTGGCCCCGCAAATGTACGTGAGTGCTGTGGCTGAGGTTGTAAGAAGGAGGACCTTCTCTCAGGCTTTTCTCGTCTGGGCGAGTAACCTGGCGTGTCAGTTACTTGCTGTGCACAGCGAGGAGCTTGCAAGGAGACGAGACTTTCAGAATAAATTCGATGGGCACTTCCTGAACACGCTGTTCCCCGGTTTAGAGGACACACCACCTCCGTTTGCTACACAGGCGCCCTCTGTCTTCGACAATGGACTTCCAAAGGTAGGTGTCATCGAATACAATATCAGTTCGGTATTATTTTTCTCTTATTCACGTGTTCGTAATTCCATAGCTTACCTTGGATGACATGGAGTCATTGAAGGATCAACTGCCAGACCTGGCTTTCAACGTTTCGACTCCAGACCTGAACAGCATCACGCAATTTTTCCTTTCCAAAAGTCACACAGAAACTACCAGTGAGGAGAACAAGGACAAAGAGGGTCAATCTGCAATACACGAAGCAACCAAACAACTGGATAGCGGAAGAGCACCGATGCTGGGTGATCGGTGAGACGTTGCTTTTGAAAATTATCGGTCACAGTTGGTTTTTTTAGATCATTTTCAAAGAATCGATTCATTTAATATGACATTTCAGCGGCGGATTCGAGTCTGAAACGGATACCGAGGAGTTTGAGAAGATCGGACAAGCCGGGACTGACGTAAAAATCAACTCCTTCGACAGCTTGAAGCAGAAGAGACAAAAACAATTGGAGGTTGGTGCCTCGCAAAGCGCGTCCCCCACTTCCTCGACCTCGACTAATCTGTCGCCGCTGAATTCAAAAGTCGTTGACCTCAATCGTTCGTCCTCCTCGAGCGAACCCGGTTCCTTCCACTTTCCAAGTCTCACGACCAGTGAACGACCGTCTCAGCTAAGTCCCTTAACCGAATGTGTTGAAAATTGCGAATCTAGCTTGCATCAGCGTTTTTGCGGAAATGACAATTTTAGCAAGCCATGTCCGGTGCATTCCGATCATCCCGAATCCTTGAATAATACCTGTTCCTTGACACAACCTCTGGTGTGCGGCGGCGAGCAGCAGCAGCAGCAGCAGCAGCAGCAACGACAGCAATCCGGTAGCGGCGGAAGCAGTCCCTCAGCTTGCGGCGGAGTTGTCGAGTTCATGGGTACCGAATATTACATGGACGAGTCTCTGCCCAGCAGTCTCAGCGAGCATCCTGGAGACGGTCATCAGGCTATCGTTAACCTTCTCCAGGTACTGGACCGAATAACACCTCGCTAAGAGATTTCGTAGCCGTAGCCGTAAATACTTTTTATTTATATTCATTCTCGTTATTTCTCTTCAGTTTTCATTCTGCGCTGCATTTGCTCCCCTTATGCTCAGCTATTCCTTCGTCTTCAGGTAGTAATCTCTTTGGAAGATACCCAGAGGATACCACAGGCCTCTCAGTACGCATATCTATTTATGTTTTCTTTTCGTTTCTAGGTATTTTCATTCTAGTTATCTTTACGTACATTCTCAACGCGCAATTTACGATGGCTTTGTACAAGTAGATTGCAACGTCGGTACGTACGTATATGCCTGTTTGCCTGACCGCCTGCTTTATTGTTTCCGACCACCACGTACAGATCACCAATAGCATTTTTCCCGTATTCACCAGTGTAGGTAACCAACACTCGATTAATTTCTTATTTTTCTTCGTACTCGAAGATTCCAGAAGGAAGCAACGATAGAGTGGATTTAAAAAAAGAATTGAGAGTTTGTAGCAAAACTTTTTAACGTAAAACGTTTATTCACGCTTGGATTCTCGCTGAGAAACCGCGTGTGGTTGTCTCTGTTAATTTTTTTTCAGGATAGCTGCCGTCGCACCCATTTTTCCAAAATCCTTACCTCGTAAATTGCTCCCACACACACGCGCGGGTCTTTTACAAAAAAACAATTGACCCGTACGATAAGAAAGATACTGGTTCTCATGTCATCGTATGCGCCAATCCTTGTTTTTAACTATTGCAGGAAAATCTTGGGAATACACGCGGCGAGGTAGAGCGACTCCGTTCGCTCCTGAGGACGATGAAGACAGTAGCGGGCGATACTCTGGTTGCCTTCCGCAAGGAGCTGGCGACCTTGCGCGAGAAGACCACCTACGAGAAGAACGGCATGGCTGAGATGACGGAGCGTGTACGTCAGGCGGTTGTCCTGCACTCCGGGGAATGCGACAGGGCTCTTCGGGAACGGGAACAGGAACTTACGGTGGACCACGAGCTGGAGATGGCTGACCTGAAGAAACACGTGCAGAACAGGGAGGACGAGATATCCTCCCTGAAGCAGAGCCTCAGGGAGAAGGAGACTGATCTTTCGGAGCACGAACGGCTGATCAGCACCATGAGACAGAAGATGGACAGCGAGCAAGCGGAAGTGCGGAGTCTGCAGTCGCGTCTACGTCACGTCGGGGAAGCCTTGGAGCACGCGCGCGAGGAGAAGGAAGCTGCTCTCAAGGAAGCCAATGAAGCTAAGCTCATGGAAATTGCCTCCCTCACGAATTCTCTGACCCAGTGTCAAGACAGGGTACGCGAACTGGAGGATAGTCTGGTCGCCGCGCGGGCTGAACAGCAGAGGATGGTCAAGGAAGTTACGGATAAGCTGCAGATGGATTATAAGATAGAAGTGGACACTCTGCGTAGTCGCTTCAAGCGCATGACTGCTTCCACTATGGAAAGGACTCCCAGTGATTCCACTCTTGAGAAAATTGAGGTTGGTGCAGGTTATATTTACTATTTATCAGGCTTCGCTCATATTCAGTTGCGC
Organism: Cephus cinctus; assembly: GCF_000341935.2. NCBI lineage: Eukaryota > Metazoa > Arthropoda > Insecta > Hymenoptera > Cephidae > Cephus > Cephus cinctus. The sequence continues at coordinate 40,541 of NW_014333995.1, read as the reverse complement.
ATAGAGATAATTATATCGTTATTTTACTTACAGCGACCAGACATGATAGAGCTGGCCAATCACGAAGCGATCCTTGCTCAGGCTAACGAGGATATGAAGAGTAAGATGGCTGCGTCCATTCGTTCAGCCGTTGAGAAGGAGAGGTCGGATTGCGCTGCAAAATTGGATCATGAGCTGCGTCTGGCTAAGCAGAGAAACGACACCGAGAAGCAAGTCTGGTTCAACGAAGCCATGAGGACCGTGGTAGAGGAGAAGGACAGGGAGATGGAATTGCACAGGACCAGAGAGATCTCCTTGGCCAAAGAGTGCGAACGATACAAGGACACCATAAGACGACTTACGGAATCCGAGAGCATGGTGAGGCAAACTTTGAGCGAAAAGGTATACATTACATGAAGTATCATCTTGTGTTTTATTCGATAGCGTCCAGTTAGTTGAAGTACATAATAAAATTTTGATTTATTCGCTCAGGTGGAGAATCTAGAGGCAGACAAGGTTGTCTTGGAGGCTAATATGGCTGCGGAACGTAAGATGTTTGAGCAGCTCGAGAGTAAGGTTCACGATTTGGAGGTCGAGAGGGATAAGCTTCGTCAGGAGTTAAACGACGAGAGGCTGAAAATGAGTCAGAGCGGAGCTGGACTGGAGGAGGCGTTCAGTGCCTTGGAAGCGCAGAAGGATAAGCTCAAAGCACAGCTGGATAATCATCGTAAGAGCGACGAGGTAGAGGTCTCCGAGTCGAAGAAAGTAAGATTGGAAGAGGACGGCGAGATTGCTTGTTTGTCCGGAAGGGTGGAGATGCTGGAGAATGAGAACAACAGGTTAACCGCTGAATTGCGATTGACCCGCGAGAGCAAGAAAACTGCAGATGAGAAAGTGGAGGCACTGGAAGCTGACAAGGTTCGTCTGGAGGTGGAGCTGGTGAAGGAGCGTTCTAGAAGAGGATACGATGCGGATGCTTCATCCTCGAGCATTTCGACGGCGGAAGCTCGCGAGAAGGAGATGAATGCCTCCGTCGCGGTGGTATCGGAATCCTTGAGTCGGGATGCTGCTACCAGTCCTGAACCTAATCGTCGCGACGCCTTCTTCTCGAGTCATATGCGCGAGAAGCTAACCAAGAGTACCTTGAGCAGTATTCAACAGAATCCCATTACCTTCACCAGCTGTAATCCTGGCGACGTCGTCCTCGTGGCCTGGGATCCGCCCCACAAGAATTACATGCTCGTCCAGGACAGTAACACGCTCTTTTTTCTCAATTCGGACTGCAATGACGCCCTGGATCTACGAATCAATCCTGACGGCAATCCCGAAAGGAGTTACGCTATCGCCAAGGTCGTCGATAAGGAGTACTGTCACGCCAAGAAGGTAAGTCTCATCCTGGACCGCCGATCTCTTCCCTTTCATCTCACTCCCACAGATCATTATAATCTCACAATCTATTTGCTTACAGTCCGAGAATCGCTACAAGGTGCCCCAGGGTACGAAATTCTACAGAGTTCGCGTGAAACCGGTGCAAAAGGAAGTCGAGATAGTGCCCGCAAAAAGTCAACAGTAGTAAAAGAAATAGAATCAGATTCTCATATTTCAATTCGAAATTCTCATTCGGTGTGCCAGAAGCACGTGTGAAGATCACGAAGTCTTGATGGAGTAAATGACGATCAACCGAGTCCTAAGGATATCTCACAACGTGACTCTCCTTCTCTGGACTATTCCAATCTTCAAAAGTCCCCAACGATCCGGAACTTCGGAACAAGGCCAAAACCTGCCAGAGCCTCATAAACGCATCCGTGATATTAAAAGTTAGGTTTAACAGGTAGTCGATAAGACGAGCAAATTCAGAGTGCGGTATTACGTGCGAGCTGTTAAAAAAAAAATTAAGAAACAAGATTACGAAAAAGAAAAAACACCAGAGCCGATTGTCGTGCTGGCAGTTAATTGTGATATAAGTAATTAAAATTAAAAAAAAAAATGATAACGAGCGAAACATAATTTACCGCTGCTGTGGATAGCTGTGACTGCATAGAAATTTATATTCTTTCCTTTTCACTTAAGGAGACTAAAAAAAAAACAAAAATATAAGATAAATAGAATAAAGTTCTAATTTGATCCGTGACCGTTGATTCGATTGGTCAGTATTTCAGTATAGTCGTACGCGTATAGCTTATTATTATTATGTACAAAACAAAATGGAATATGCGGACATTGCGAATACGTTGTCTATCCTATAATTTACGATAGTCTCAATCTTTCATTTTTTTTTTCATACTTGTAGAACAAACTCGAAACCTCCAGTCGTTACTGGAGATACGATTGTAGATTAATCATTGCTCATTTCTTTTTTCTCTCTTTTTTTCCCCTACGCACTGACCAATCGCGAATCCATGCATCGACTCTCATGCATCCTGTAATAGTCTCTAATAGCCGTAAGTTTTACAGAATCGTGAATGCTTTCGTATGTATAGTCATATATATCGTACATATGCGCGGTCGTAATGTATAATATATATAGACACGTATATACGCTTACGTAAAACTAAAGAGAAAGAAAGAAAGAAAGAACAAGAAAAAAGTGTGCAATACTCGCGTACGATAATATCCTTAGTACGTAAGACATTTTTTGTAAAACAAAGGGAAAAGGATGCGTCCTGGCGTAACTGTCTTGTGCAATGACGATTAGTTAGGAGAAGAACAAAGAAAAAAAAAAGGCAAAAGATTAAAAAAACGATACTAATGAAGCGCATACCTAAAATATACAATTAGCGAATTTATTTATAGTTCATTAGAGAAGATCGAAACGCTCTTGGTAAATATTTCTGATTTCCTGTGTAAATATTTTTCTTTTCCTTTTTTTTTGTTCTCAAAAATTTCCAAGCTCTAATATAACATATATACATTCGTCGAGGTGAACAATCTATGAGGAAGTAATTTAAAGAAGAAAAAAAAGACAAAGAAAAGAAACACTAACGGTTCACGATATCAGTGTCTGTACTGTAAGGGACTTATTTACGGTCTAACTCCTAAGGAGATGACACCTCGAAGAGACATTGATCTCCTGATCCAACATCAGGGAAGGGGCCATTTGCTTTGTACCACGACTATCTCCTCTTACTGCGTAATTAATCAGAACTAATTATTATAATTCGGATTAAGTGCTGTGGCAATTAGCAAAAACGATAGCGTTATCATTCATTAGATAATTCACAGCTGTCCTTTTTCATCTTTTAATTAAACCTCACTGTAGTTTACGTTAATGCGAAATTTGAATTTCTTTCTTTTCTCTTTATTATTATCAATATTATTATTTTATTATTGTTAATACTGTCATGCGAGCACAGGCAGAAGGTGATATGCATGTATACGCATATGCATGCTGATGTAAAGTACAGGCTTATGGTCTTTTTCTTTGTTTTCTAATGAGAATGAACGGTTTGAGCGAATTTCCTGCTTTTAAGGTATTATTTTATGATATTAGGACGCAAGTAAGATTCGTACATGGAAGCTGTGATTGATCCTTTGAAAGTTTTTACCAACTATTTAACGTAGGCGTTAATGATATCTCGGATTGGTTGTTCTTCGTAGACTCGTGTAATGGCGACGTCTCTGGTTATTGTGAACGTCAAGCTGACGTGATTGATCGGTGTTTACACGAAGAGTTGTCGCTGCGTCTTGTTTCTGTATTTTGATTTTTCTGCAAGAACGTCGAGCGATGCTGATGGTTGTACCTAACATTAGAAAGAAAGAGAATGAAAGGATCGATTGGTTTAACGAATTCGATATCGTTCGAGATCGATTAACCTCACTCTTGTCACATTTGTACTCCTTAGTACCGTTTTTCTTTTTTCGCTCGTTCATTTTCCCTGATCCTTCTTTTTTTTTTTTCACTTGACTCTTGGCTAACCTCTGAGTGCCCAGAGTAATCGTCGCGACTTATCATTTAGAAGATTGACGATAATTCGGGCTAAGACTGTAGGACTTTAAGGGAGAGATCAACTCATTGTATATATATTATTAATGATAATACAGAAACGATGCCGTGTCGTAAGCGTATCGTTTTTTTTTCTCTCTTTGTATCTCGAGATGTATTTGTTTCTTAGCTTTTGAGGTTATCTATCGCCTGTATATTTGGTATTTCAGGATGTGGAGTTCATGGCTGTCGAATTCTAGAGACTCTAGATACTTTTGTATTATGCACCAGCACCATTTTACGTACGTATAATATTTTTTGCACTTGTAGTGGAACTGTAAGGAGCACGTTTATTTTTTTTTTGGGGTTAGCCGTGGATTCTCTATACCTTCAAATCTGACATGGGATGATGCCTCGTATGACATTTATTTATTTTTTGAATAGTTCCCTTTTACTTCACTCGAGTTCTTGTTTGTAATCTATGTCCTAAAACTAAGGGTTCTCATAGGAGCGACAGAATAAGGATTTAGCTGATTTGTTTGCTTTTCTTTTTGTGAACGGCATTCGCAGGATGACAACTAGAAAGTCTTTTGGATAAGTGCGCGGAGGGAACGAAGAGGAGAATAAAAACATGAAAACGAATAATAGAAACGAGTATCAAAGAGCAACGTGCCTGCACAAACGTGTAAGCTCCATTTGGGAAAAAAAAGGGGTGCTTTCATGTTATTCGATGAAATTTTGGAAATGGTATGTGTAATCAATCCTTTCTTAATTGTCGTGTCTCTTGTGAGTTCGATTTTCATACGTAAAGCGGTACGGGTTTTAGATGTTTGTCACGTGCAGTACTTTCTTTTGGGTAGCTTTGAGTATTTGAGAAAAGCAAGAATGTTTTTTTTTTCTTTGAAAAGTTTAAGCGTTAAGGAATTCCCTACTTTTGTTAATTCAGGATCTTTCGTCCCCTTCTTTTCGAGCCTATCTTTTTTCTACTACTAGACAGTAATTAGACGTAATGCGTGTCGATTAATGCGAGTGGTATTTCCATGAGATAGATTATAGGTCGCGACCAAAATAAAAAAGAAAAAATGTATGATTAGCATAGGACAAAGAAACTATCAAATTTAATCTTACGCACTATCTTTTTTTAATTCTCAATATTCTCTATCGTTAAGATTTTTTTTGAGCTGGAAACTGTGAGTTGTGTCAATGAAAATATATATCTGTATATTTGTATTATATTGTATACATATATACATTTTCAAAACGCGACAAAAATTGGGTCGTATTAAATTCCAATTTTCAGAGCTGCGTGAGTCCATCTTCTTGTAACGGACGCGTATATTGATTTTCAACGAACGCGACTTTTGTCGCGCAATCATTTTATTTTTCGTTCACGACCAATTATGGGAACAGGATGATCACTTGGAGAATTTTCTTGCAGTTAACATCAGTCGTATTTTCCTACGTCCTGCAGATCTACTTCCGTTGTCTTTATCGTTCCCATGGAAGAAATAAGAAAAATTAAGTATATTCTTTTATCCAAGAGAATTCTCAAAGGCCGATTTTCCTTACGATTGATCGCGTCGCACGTTGGTTGTGATTTTCAATAAATGAAGAAAAATCGCGCCATTTCGTCCGTACATACCTATTACTTTGGCTATTTCAAATGTTTCGCTTGTATTCGAGGAATATACGCATATAGATATACATACACAATTGTGATCGTGAGAGTGTCTGTTAATGAATAAATAAATCACAAATAAATAATGTGACTTTTACAAAATAAGTACAAAAAGATTTCAGTACTCTTATAGAAGGAGCACAGTGTGCTGCCATCTGTAGTGTTTCAATGAAAGTAAGAGAAACATCCAATTCCAGGGTGCGACTATCATTATTTATTTATAATACAAGTACAAGTCAACGTTGTCTATCGTTTAGTGATTGGGAACGTAAGTCTGGCTAGGCTGAGTGCAAGCAGGAAGTAATCCCGGCGAGGGATCATCATCGCCAGGGCTACACAGCATGCCCACTAGGGTATAATCCACGAATGGCGGTACCTCCAGGTCAGCAACTTCGGAATAGTTAACATTGTGCCCAGCAGGTAGCGGCATCTGGGGGATTCGCGTGTCCAGGACTTCGCACGTGTAATGGCAGCGTTCGTTGCTGGGGTAGAAGAAGGGTTCAGGACTACTTTGAGACTGGACGGTAGTCTCTGAGGTCTGATCTGGGTAGAGTCTCTCAGAAAGGGCGGAGCTCTGTTCAGTGGGATTGACGTAGGTTAATCTGTCATCTAGGACTCTATGACCTGGTATCGGTGAACGTTCAGTAGGACTCTTTATGACGCTTGTGTCGATCATTTGATGATAAGCCTCGAAATTTCCAAAAGGTGTTACATTGCTCTCCGGGACGGGACTGTGACTAGGATGAATCGTCTCGTCCAGATTTGAAGCTTGAGTCATCGATTTGTGATTTGTCGGCGGTGGCTTCTGGTAGACAGGATAGTTCATTCGATCATTAAGCGGCTGAGTTTGACTGGGCTCTTTGTTCGAGACGAAACAGGTGGGCGGTCTACGGGTGGCGAGGGCATTGTCCTCTTTTTGGGCCTGAAAACTAGGAAAGTGGGACCTATTTTCGTAACCCTGAGTCCAGTAGGTATGTCCAGGATCATTCTTCGGATCGTACTTGATGTTATCACTTGCGAAGTCTTTCTGATCCTGAGGTCTTGCATAGGTGGGATAATTCATTGGGTCCGTAATGCTCTGATTGTGATTGGCACCTTTCTCGTCGCCGTAACAATTAACGGGTCTTCTAGAATGGAAACCATTGACGTCCTTTTCAGATTCAAAGCCTGGAAACTGCAGTCTCTCGTCTTGAGCTTGAGGAAGGCTCAAATGACTGCTGCTGGAGTCCTCGCTCAGAAGCTGGCTCCAATAAGCCTGATCCTGATTCTGTTTGATCTCGTATTTTATAGTACCACTGCCAAGGTCGAGCAAGGTCGGTGGTGAACGAGCAATGTCCTGAGGATTCATTGGGAAGTCTGGTCTCAGCGGTTGATCCAATTGGAAAATTTCTTCAGGCTGAAAAAGGTCGCCGGTGAACGAAGGGAAATCTGGATACGAGGCTTCCTGCGGGACCTGGTTGGGTAAACAATAGCCCAGGGTATTTTCGTGACTCTGTACAGCTTCTTGGATCCAATAGGGAGTCTCGTTCGTAGAATTTGGTTGAGGGTACATGGTGTTTTGATGCTGTGTCTGCTGATACGAAGGTATGCTCGTCTGAAGTCCGCATACGCATTCAAAAGGCGAACAGGAGCAGGAATATCCTAAGAAAAAAAATAGATATACTTTAACATCGTAAACAAATATAAAATAACAGGAAAATAAACGATTACGTTTAAATTATTCTCAGTATCGTAACGGTTATATTTTTTAAGCTAAAACGACAGCGGCGACGCCCTGCGGCTAGACGATTGCACGTGAAAATGTAAATACTATCGTCAAACGACGCGCGGACGTTGACGATAACCGTCGGTGACAGTCGCGTATATTTTTAAGTGTGTTCAGTGTGTTTCAAGTGTTTCGGTAGTGCTAAAAAGAGATTCCTCCACTCATCGCATCTCCGCTACAGAATACAGTACGTCCCGAGAAAGCCGTAAAGGTAAGTGAAGTGTATTTAAAGTAAAAATAAGGACAAAAGCAATGCCTACCTTTGTCCGATATTAAGGGCGGAGGTTGCGTCGTTCTCGGAGGTTGTTCGATAGCTTCTGTATTTGGTCTTTTAGTTCCCCGCAGAGACATTAACTGAAAGAAATCATAAAAGTTCAGATAAGACGATACGAGAAACAAGGTTATACCTGGATGGCGTAACTTCTCTATCGGCCAATCGTACCGTATCGCATTTGACATGCTCAACAGGTGATTGACATACCTTAGAGCCCAGGGCGGCTTCTCTGGCCAATAAAACTGCCAATCCACGAACACGTCTGCCAGCGCCGACACTCCTCCTGGCTTCGGAAGTAGATTTAGCCTCAGGACGTGGATGATCGTGCTGACCCTTAGCTTGAAAGAAAATGGCATGTTCCGTATGCCGCCAGAAGTGAGTGACAGGATAGCCGCAATGTCCACGACAGGACAATATTTCTAATCGTCCTGTGCATTGTCTATTGGGACAGGGTTTTCCCTGCTGTTTCTTTCGTGCCTGAAGTAAAAAGGTAAATACATAAGAGGCTAAAGGCTAATTCAATAAGGATCGACTGGAAATTCTTTTTATTCTTTTATTTTTATTAACCTTGTCGCATATTGCTGGTCTCAGATGCACACTACCACCTCCTGGCAGTATGCAACCTTGCGAACAAACAAGAACACCCAGACAGGACTTCTTGAGGATGCTCACGTTGTGGTTATTCGTGTTTCTCATAGCCCATCCGGAGGCATGTCGTCGCGCTTCCTCGCAATCAGGTCCGTAAACTCTTCTGACGTGTCCGTCTGCCCACTCGCACCAGGGGTCGTACTCTACGATCTGCGTGAAAAGTTATGCCTTGTTAATTGACGTCCTATATCTTTTTAGCATGAAAAACACGAGGAGAGACAGCAAGGAGTCCGAAGACGTTGTCGAGGTATATTTATTGTCGATTCGTTTATGAATCTGACGGATCCTTCTCTCCCGTGCATAACTCTATACACGTCATTCAATTACTTGGGTGTTTCCCAAGGAGGCGAATAAGGAGGTAGCAGGTAATTTTGAAAATTCTGGATATTTCCCATGGGCCCTTTGTCATGGACCTAAGCCAATCCGAGCCATTACTAACTTTACGACGTCTTTTATACACGCATAAACTATACAGGTATTAAGAGTCAAGGTATGCAATATATTTAAATGAATTTAACGTTTAATAGTCATACCCTGGGAACATTGGAATCATTGATATCCCACTCCTGATGGGGATGTTGCTGTTGCTGGTTACCGGCGACAGTCGCTGACATCGTCGGCGACCCCACGCGACTCCTGTAACAAATAAAAGAAAATTCATAATGAAAACCAGGAACATATATACTCCAGTGAGCATCTACGAGGATCATATAAAGAGGGAGAGAGAGAGAATCCCCGGGTCCAGGTATTCCACTGAACTTGGCACGAGACAAATTGAACCTCGTTACACAGTCCGAGCACTAGGAGCAGGAAGTGGCTGAGCTAATTCGAATCGTGAACGAAAAGACATCTGGTAATATTAAGAAACAAATGATCCTCATATATTATCAATGGCAGAACTAATTGGTGTCCGGTTGGGTAACATTAATATTTTCAATAGGTCGTTCTACTATGGTCCCTCTTCACCGGCAGAAGGTTCAGGTTACTTCCTGGTGTTATCTCCGGTTCTACCAAGTCTTCCGCAGGACAGACCAGGACTCAAGAAACATCAAGACCGCCTTCTCCTTCTCTTCGACATCCTCCTTCGTCTCCGCCACCCCCCTCCCGGTCACTGACGCCTACCGGGCAAACGTTATTATGGATACACACAAATTATTATTCAAAATTTAATTGACACGCGGTGGGCGACTGTAAACGTCGGGATAGCTTCGGCGCACGTAGATGGAAGGTTGCCGAAGCGTGCAGAAGGAAACTCGAAGACCTCCTGGGGCCATATACCGATCGATGGATCCTTTTACTTACTTTTTTTTACCATTCGCGACGTGTATCCGCACATATAACTTCCTTGCGTTAACATTGCATATACAGCGGCAAGGAGTGATCGTGAACTTTGACTCTACATGCATTTCTTTATACCAACGACTGAACTTTATCTCGCCGTTAACGGTTGTTACTTTATTCGAATAATTTCTGCGCACTGAAACTGTCTTTTTGCGTTTACAAACTGTCAGCTACGAATGATCACGACCTGCGACAATATCGAGTCCATAACGGTTTCCTGAACTCGATTGAAACTTTCATGAGATACCGATATCGATTCAATGAAGTCTTTAATAAGCTTATCGGTGGATTTGCCCGAAGTTTTGGATATTTTAACAAATGCAATTTGCTTGACGCGTGCCACTCTGTATCCTATCTGCGTTGTAAGATCGAAGATGATCATTTAGATTTCTTGGATCTATATATTCAACTAATTGAATATTAAGATTTTCATGGATGGGTATGACTGTTAGTTTTCTTTTTTAATTCACCCTATGAAAAATGTATGGGCTATATCTGTAATCGTGAAATTAGTAAGTCGTACTGAACGAAACTCTAATTTAGCATTGCGCAACCAAGAGCGTCGCGACATTCGAGATAAAATCCGGATTTATGGTATGTAGGTACACCAGTCGTACCTAGCATTATACTTATGGGTGATCGTGGGTGGGCTGACACCGGTGTTCGGCGGCTTCCCAGAAATCCCTTTACCAGCTCATTCAGTCCTGAGACTGCTCCTAGGAAATACTATAGGAAAATTCAATGTTAGAGGACCATATAGGATTTGGATGAAGGTTTGAGACCAGGATCTTGAATTAATGAAGAACAATTTTTCTTCATACAGATTAGACATGACCTGGTAATCTAAAGGAGATTCATGAAATGAATTAAGGAAAAAAAAATCAATTGGTTTTGGTTCTGTCTTATCGTTGAGTTTTATTCTGGTGATAATTTGTTCGAATAACCTATATATGGGTTATAACTAAATTGACCTTATATCATGTGGACCGGTACTGATACTAGAAGAAAATTCTGAACTCTTCGCAGCATAAGAATTTGTCAATTATTGATTTGTCAATAATATATCAGTTAGTGTATACGTAGTGTGTAAATATGTTGAGGAGTCATTGACCATGAGTGTATCAAGAGAGTAAACGCCCACTGGACCTGGACCAACCTGCTGTGGATGAATGCTGAGGTCGTAACAGTATCAGAGGTTAGTGAAGCATATCCTACAAAGAATAATCCTGCACCATGCACTACCTTTTGATTTTTATCAATACAGGTTAAAAAGAACGACCTGGACCATGTACGTGCACCTATCAGGACCATGTGTTCTTGGGCAGGAATGAGGAACGGTGCAAACGTCCCACGAGGCTAGGCGCTGCAACGTGGTTTTATCGAGTGGTATGTAAACCTGGACATTTACGGTCATCACGTCAGCCTACTCGAGGAAGACCAGCACCAGGATCACCGACGTAGATGACGTCTTTGGTGGGCCTGCATATAGATTCAGAGTACCGAGGTCCAGGTAAGAAGCGAAATTCCAGGACGTCGATTCAGGAAGACGTATTCTTCTTGGCCCCAGGGTAAAAACTGTCGAGGTACCGTCGCGAAGGCGTTTACGAGGATCGCGAGGAAGAGGATAAGGATGGTATACAAGGTAAGATCCTTGGCAGTTATAAGTACAGACACTTCGGTGCAAGTAAGAGACTGTTTATTTCTTTTTCAAGGTAAAAACGTAAAAGTATCAAAGCAGCAAGAGGGGAATCACGCCTGGTGAATGATTACCTGGATCGGTGATAAAGTCATCGCCTTAGCACCGCGTAAGATGATACATCGGCCGGCGATCCAGGCTCAAGATTGGCTTAGCTACACATGTGACGATATACACAGCTACGCAGAGAGACACGTGTGGACATACCTTAATGCCTAAGAACTTCTCGAGCCATAGGTGGCTTCATTGAGATATTAAGCTAGATATCCTGCGGGGAACTCGCCACTAAATATCACGTGAAAGACCCTGATAAAAATCCTGTGCTTTCTATCTGCACCGCGTTCGGCCTCAGCCTACCTACTTACCTATACCCAGGACGCGTTCAGGAAGATCGTCTTCGCAGATTAGCTACACCTAGGGACAAGTTAATTCCTTGTCCCCTGGACGCGCGTGCAGGATATCTCAAGCGTTAACCATACGTAGATTCATTCTCAGTTAGCCTACACGTATCCTTCCCGGGGGTCCTGGATTATCTCCACGAGGTGACCGAATAGAAATTTCTTGTTTGAAAATGTTCATCCTACCTTCAATCGATACTTGTTAGATTACGATTATTGATCATAGGATCCTAGATGCTTCCTCGCCAGGGTTACATTGTATTTATGGGTTACTCGGGTAAAGTAGCGGACAGGGAGAAAAATGCTTTCGAACCTGAACTGGCAACGTCGACCATCTATTACGTACGATCCCACGCGGCTGTCACCCACTCGATGACTTTTGGTCTCGAAATCCCGATGGGCAAATAATGATTTGCTCGGCACAAGGCCAAGATCAATCTTCTACACCGAGAGAATTTCGACACGGGTCCATTTCGAATGCCCCACCTTTAACTCTAGATAGATTTTTAAAGATGACGGCATTCGATCTAAGCTTAAGCCTCGCTAAGCCTGTCGATGGATCGATCCGTTGCGGATAGATGGCCGATTGAAATCGCGCGCGAGATTAAGTCGAGACTTTTAGAAATTCAACTTTTACCAGACATTCAATTAGACTCGTTCGATATTCATTTCGGAGCCCAAAGCATTAGGTACCTCTGTCCGCCATTTTAGCGACGGCTCTGCGATTTCTCTATACGATTTACAATATATATGCGTATGTATTATTAACTTGCGGAGTAACGTTTATCTTGTTACGGGGATCCGTTATCCCGGTGCGCCCCGGGTGACAACTACTCCAGGAGGCATACCGATGCTCCACTCTAGAATCGACATCTCTTCCGTACTGCTGACTCAGCGACAATAGTCATTTCGCTTGAATTGCAAATTGCGATCGTTATTGATTTCGAATCGGTCCGACTAGATTGGTTACCTCGTCGACAGATATAAACTTAACCAGGTTGCGAACAAGCTGTTTAGCTTTTTGGATTATTAAATATATTATTTTCTAAGCCAAACGTAGATTCCGATCGTCGATCGTTAATGGGACTTAGTGGGCGAGATACTTGAGTCTCCAGTGGATCACACGAGTATAATTAATACCTGGTTAGCTGTCAGGCTTCTATTTGCCACTTGGTTAACAAGTATTTTCTTACTCCGTATATATCTTTAAGTACAATTATGTATTCATATGGTTATGCATATATACATATGGCTATAGATTTAAAGACACAAGTATTGTAAGTCTTCGAAAAAGTTCTTTTGCTCTCGCAACGAGATCCCGGATAAAAGGGATCGTCTTACCGAGGACATTCGTTTAATCTGTCTTCGGGGCGTTGCGTTTCTCACCATCAGTGACGAACGGCGATCCTCGTATCCGTAATCGCGTTCCCGTAAACCTCTGACTCCTGCTTATCCAGGATCCCACTGTGAGATTCCATTGGACCTCGTTATACCATGTCTGTCAAACGGCGTTAACTCTGGCTTGTAACGCGGAATAACGTTGGGAGCTTGGCTTTATGTGCCGTAGGAACAGAGGGTGTACGGTCAGACTTGGCAACCAATGGGAACGCGTGATAACACGCCCACGCGCCAATAGGGAAGCCTCTGTACGCCCATGGTTTTTAGTTAAATTTCGCACCATAGAGAAATCGATCCTTTGACTGATACAGGATGCACCGAGTAGGGTCCGAATGCGTTTTCAAGTAACGAACATTGCGAAGTATGATATCCTTTTTGTGAGAAACGTTTAGAATTATTGTATTTTGTGGGAGCGAAAGAAAAGGCGCGATTATGATATTTGAATTGATAGAAATATTTGTACCTTACAATTTTTATTTACTTACAATACAACCATAGTCGAGGATCCTTGGGTAATATGATGTCTCGTCTCTGGTCACAATCGGTACTTGGTCTGGTTTAATTATCTTTTTTATCACTAGTACACAGCTAGGTGCGATTCTTTGGTGCCATCAAGCCCCAACCGTATACACTATTTCTTTGACTAGTAAATAACGATTAGTATTTAAAGGATTCGTTTGTCAGTACACTGATATGAATTTATGTCCTGGTCATACCGTTTGATATGCGTTAGATTGGCGAAGAAGTAATTTTAGATTTTGATAAGAGCAATACATTTTTAAGGGACGTCAAGAGCCACAGTGTTCAATGCTAGAAAAGCACAAATTCAAGGCAGTCCTTGAGCAATGTTCCTTCGATTCACTTTCGGTACTGATATTGAATTAACTCATTGTTTCGTTAATTAAGAAATTCATTAGTTTCCACTGCGTCTTCAGTATCCGTCGTCGCATCCCATAAGTCGGATACGCGTTGTACGAAAAGCTTAGTAATTCTTGTCTTCACTGAGGTAACCACTCGCGACGCACGATTGTCGCGCTTGCGTTTTGTGCGTAGTGCGTAGTACGAGATGCGTGGTGCGTGCGACTCAAAGTCGCGCTGGGGACTGAGCGGGCTACGCGAACTAACCACGTTGGTAGCTGGCTGAGTGTCTGCTGTCCCGGGTGTCGAGGGACCGCCTACGGGAGTGGCCATCCCCGGCCAATTGGAGCGGTTGCTTTTCAAGGGTGTCTAATCGGCCGAGCCACCCCTAGTCGTTTCTACGAGGGATCGATCGACCCTGTTAGGTACCGGACCAGGCCCGAATTTACCAGTTCATATCTGGCGTGTGGTATGTATGTATATATGCCATTGCAATTGAACTACAGCGACTGTATGTTACAGGGGATGCTCATTGAAGTCCTGGACCAATAAAAGATCCAGTCCATGACGATCGTGCCTGAAGAGAAAAGAAACACAGGGATTGCAATGCGTAAGGGATGCTTTAAGTTTATAAATTTTAATCTTTGGACGTACCAGCTATTTTCGTTCCTGTAGAGTATGACTGGCACTGTTACTTGGTACTTGCCATATCGCCAGGGTTCCTAATCAGCTGGTCTCTGGGTTGGGTCGACGAGGGTGTCCCAGGGAGAACCCTCTTCCACGTCGCTCTTGGCCTCCCTGCCAGGTACCCGCATCCAAGACAACGGCCCGTTACGCTTCGATCGAACGTGAACCCACGCCGCAAACATCTCCATCGAGGCTTCAGCAGCTTGGCCTGGAATTGCGTGATCGCCATTTCTCCCGTTCCTTCCCAGAAGCCGGTTAATCCTTTGGAGCCATTCCCGGGCGAGGTGGTGAGGTCTGTGACTTGACCTAGAGAGAAACTTAGAGCTCAGACTACCTTTTAGGTACACTTGGATCTGCAGTAGCTATGCATTGGATGTACGTATATTGTACAGACCCAGACCTGGTTCATCAGCCTGAAACTCCAGCCATTCCACTGATTCGTGGATTCAGGGCTCAGGACGATGGGATCCGTCAGTCCATGGACTCGTCTGTTGTTTAATTTAAGGGCTACCGTAACAGGGACCTTTGTTTGCCCGATAGCCCTTTTCCAAAAGGGATTAACGTCGGCGAGCGACGACGGGCCCAGGCACCGAGTTCACAATTAGCCACGATCAAGGGATATGTTTGATCAAGGAGGGAGATGAAGCTGCTTTCGATCGGTACCACGCCGAATACCCACTCCTTTCTCTCACCCTGTATATACACACAAAATGGAAAAGTGATATCCCCGGGAAAAGGTACAAGCATCAAATCCACGTATGACACGCATACCTGAACAAACTCCTCTACCTCATATCAGCACCCTCAACCACCTCAGCTATCACTTCATGCATGTGTAATTCTCAGGGCACGTGCGGCATTATCCCTAACGTCGACTTCCTACCACGTGTACGACAGGTGCCTGGTAGACGTCCAGTTACGTGGTCACCCCAAAGGATTACCTGGTGATCATCCCTGAGGTAACTATTAAAAACGAAAAAAATTCAGTGTACTCTGCATTTTTTTTTTTTCAGGAAGCGTCAGGGCGGTTGGTAGACCATGGAAGCTGAATAAAAAATTTCTGGAATACCCCAGGTCTACCAAGTCGTGGATACAGCAGATAGGTAGAGCTCTGCTCTCTAACCCCGTTACAACACGACGTTCACGGGAGTTCGAGGCTGTTCAAATACAGAGGGGTGGGCAATCAGAGTGTTTGCCGCCCCACGAGCTAACATGCGAGGGAGTTACCGAACGACAGAGTGCGCCACTGAGCTAGAGGATGAACAACCCAGTACGCGGATCAAAGGATAATGTGGGGTTGAGCTGATAGCGCTCTGATTTGATTGTTGCTACGGCTATTGTCCGGAACTGGCTTTATTGTACGCGAAGACCATGTTATAGGTAGACCGTGGTACGTTGTCCCTGACACTATCTACTCTGGACGCACTTCTGTGGCAATAAAGTGAAATTCTCACTGGTACCAATCCACGCGGAAGATATCATCCCCCTCGTTCCTGCGGATGCGACGAGGTGTTTTTTAAAACTGTTCATCAAAATCCTATCGCGAGACAACTATTGGTTTTGCTCTTTGTCAAATTCTCCTTTATTTTTTCACATACCTTCACTTCTCAAACGTAATTACAATTTAATCCATTATTACCATTGGTCTTTGTACACTAATCATAATCTTATAAGAATACCATGTATATCTATACCGTGCGGTATCTCCATAATATGCATACTCATTGATCTTAAGCAGCTATCGATAAGAGGATCGATATTTCAATGAACACCAGTAGTCAGGAACGCCGATAATTCTTTTAACTTCTTTAACGAACACTCTCTGTCTATTGTCCCGCGTCAAAGACATAACCTATCTTCGAAGATCTAAGAGTGCTAATCAGCTTCCCTACTTGTTTACCTATCCCTCTCAGCTTATTTCGTTCGTGATATCTCATGAGTACCAAACTTCGAAAACAATAATCCCCATACCTAACCTCTCGTTGAAACTTCCATCAAGAAACTTTTAACCTCATGGAACTTCGTAGTCTCTTATACAGCTACATAGACAGACTGATATTCAATGTAAGATTCGTACGTACTACCCATTAGATTGCTAGTGATAGAATGGAGGAGGTTAGAGTTCTAGTAAACCCGAAAGGGTGAATTTTCATCCTTATCCGTACATCTGCTTGAACATTTGCATACAATGCTTGTCGCGTGCCTCGAAGGCAACACGTAGGAGGTAACTAGGCGCTTGCTCGTTTTATATTCTGTCACCTGTCATCCACGTGTGGCTCGCGTCTTCTTTCTACTTTGCGTTCCAGTTATTTCTGCTCTACGATTATTTCTTATTGTCTATCATTCCTGTGCGATACAGACAGGATCTACGGATGCTTTTAGGTTATGTGCTTCTCTCAGTGGGACGGTATTTATAGCGTGGCAATATTTAGATTTTTATTTTATCGATATATGTACTTTTACTGTTACAGGGACTTTGGAGTAGACGTACTGTCAGGACAGATGATGTGGGATCACATTGGTAAACTAGTCGCATCTTGCGGCTCGTGCTGATGCCGGCTGCTTCCGGTATTTCAAAGTAAAGCTGTTCCTGGCGCGTGGTCCGTGATGGGTTGTGCGTTCAGGTTAATAGCACTGGGGAAAGAACTTTCTTATGGACTTATCGCTGTTAGAATAACCTAACAGTTTTCCAGTGCAGGTAACATTATAAAATATATACAGTTGATTGACTAGGTATCGATTGTAGGTAGATGTATAGGGATTTTATTAGATATTTATGAATTTGGTGGTAGGCATTTAATTGGCATTATTGTATCGGGTGTACAATTTGTAGTTGGATAAGATTAATTTAATTAATTTTATTTTAACGTACGACCTTAGTGGGGATACTGTGATTTTTTTTTGTTTTAGGTAATCTAGGTGTCTGGTGTCTCTTTACTGACTCAGATGTACACGCCCTTCGAATTAAGGGTTTCGCTTCCTGGAAAAAAAAAGCTCACCCTCAAACGTTTAACAGGACGTTAGACACCCTCTTGTGTGAAGCGTCCCTTGGGTATCTGGACGTGTGCTGCTATTCCGCCAATGGGATTGAGTCTTTGCTGGTTATACCGACCTACTCCCCTCTTTGGATGGAAGGGACGGAGTCACCCTCTGCCCTTTGAGGAGGGTTACTTGGATAAAGGGGAAATAAAGGATTGACTTTATTAGGGAATGAGGTAGAATCGTGTGAACTGTCATAAAAGATTCTTTGGATCTTTGACATATAAGGTATTTTTAATATGGAATCTTAATAGAAATATTTTTTATATATATTTATATTCATTTATACTTTTTAGATGGAGTTTATAACAGAGGGATGCCTCTCGAGCCTGGCAGCGTTCTCACGTCAATTTACGTCGTGCCGCTCACCTCGTCTCTGATGACTAATCAATGACGTATCGATTAACGTTTACCCGCTCCGACCGATTAATTTCCATTAGTCTAATGTCTAACGTTCGTAAACGATTGTTCGCCCTACGTTCACGGTGTTCACACGGTCTACCTGTACCCAAAGAGTCCTCTGCTTTCAATAGGTATAACACTTATCTTCCGGTCTCCCACATTCATTAGATCCGTCCTCCGCAGGATTTTATCTTTTATCGCTTCACGAATATGACTCTTCCGCGACCCCTCGAGCATCGGGTGGTAACTTGGTAATCCGACGAAAGTACTGGTTGGGAAAATGGGGTGGTTCCGGGTTCCCGATTAAAATCTCCGGCCGGGATCACGCAATCGTTTAACGCCATAGCGTCTGTACAAGGCCTTTGTGGATTTTCTGAATTTGTCTTTGAAGAAAAATATCATGCGTTTCACCAGGGTGAGCATACCGATGAATAATGACGATATTAGTACGTCAAGGAGTTCACTCCACGAGGATGATGCTCCTGTGGCTGTTCTGCTCTTCTATGGTACCCTTGAAAAAAAAAAAAAGCCGCCGCCGAACACCATTGTCCGCCAATTGAGTCTCGTTTAGGCAACAGGGGTGGTGGGTTAAATTGATTTAAATTGGTCTCCGCTGCCTGGACGAACCATTTCTCGTATCGTCGTCAAAAATCTTTCCACGATACGGGATCATTTTATCCTTACCTGACTTTCTTTCGTTTCTTCTTTTTTTTTCTCTTCTCCCTTCTTCCACTTCTCGACAGCTCTCGAGGGCCATTATAAATTTTATATGAATTTTTCCTCGAGCCCATTAGGGCACCCGTATGCGCTCAGCTGCGAATCTAGACGCGTTTCTTCCACCACGATTCATCCTCCGTATTGACCTATCGTATGTGGGATCTTGAAGGATTTATATGGTATATATATATAATTTTTTTATGAGAAACGAAAAAAAAATGTCAATGGTTTCTATGAAAAATTTTGACATTTTTTATAATGATATATAGACTGACCTTTCATATTTTTCAAATTATTTCACCGTATTACCGTGCGTTGATCGTTAATAATATTCAAATTTTTTTTCCAGATGGACCAATGGACTTTTTTTTGGATACAGCTTCCGTCCACGCACTCATCTTGCTTCGTTAAGCGAAACAGCCTTCCGGTTTTATTATCGGTATACACGCGACCGTCCAAGTATCCAAAGAGGGGTTAGGTCATTTAAGGGTCGTTGAATGGACTAGGAATAAATTAACGTCCTGTGTCTATCCCCCTGGAGATCTTCGAAATGTCCGGCACCCCAGGGAGAAGATCCAACGTGCGTCAACTGTGGCACGCGTGACCGATATAAATTTTGCAATTTTTCTAAAACCACCCTCGTAGCACGTTGGCGAAAGGGTTTTTATAATACTGGTACGGAATAGATTAATTTTAAGTACTTAAGGGTAGACGGAGGATCGGGGTTTAAAAAAATTTGTAAAATTTTTGTGAACACGCCCGCGCGTATGTGCGTAAGTATTTTCTGTGGGCCGTAAAATCCAATGTAGAATAATTCGTAGGAGCGTGTTAAAACTGCAATTTGTAGCAGTAGCTTAATGGCATTGTAAATCGGGTAACTTTATACGTTTGGGGTATCAAGGGGTTATCAACAAATGTGTTCAAACATATAGGGTGTCACGAAAACCAGTAAAGGGTCTCCTAGGTATTACTCCAATGGGTAACCCCTTGTACAAATAACCAGCCCCGTAATCCTTTCAGAAGGGGATAGCCTAATGCGCTTATAACCGTTGAGAATTGATACCGAAAATGACTTCTTAATTAGGAATAAAATAAGACACCCCATCCATAAGAAGATATAATTCGCAATCAATATATCACGTTGATCGCGTGGGTGTTTAAGAAATAGAAAAAAAAAAGGTACGTTGTAAAAATTTACAAAATTTTCGCACAATACGTATATGAAGCATGAAAAATTTCTTTTAGCAAACGGCGCCTTGGATGACAATGGACACTAACAAGCGTTTCATGATGGATCGAGCAGATTTCTACGTCCACCATCGGCACGCGCCAATCATCCCGGTACAAAGACCCAACCGGAAGTCCAATGACGTAGCCACAGTTCCGGATACCAGTAAACAAGACTGGCGCTGAAAATAAATGAAGAGTCCACGTCTATGTGGGTAATTTAAAAATTGACAACCACCGGACATTTAAGTGAGTCTTTCTCCTTGGTCACAAAGGTGATACTCTCCATTTCCGGTTACAGGGATACCGGGATACAAAGAACGTGGGATAAAGGCTTCAGGAACTTTTCCTAGACTACGATCACAATGTGGACTCGTACATCATCCACGCAGCATCCGAAATAAAAATTGTACGGGATCAATGGGGACCACTCGTGGAGTGTGTTTCCGCGAAGTCACGAGATTCGCTCGCAGTCTGCGGGGATCGGAAAATGGCTGAGTGACGGAGCAACGAAACGAAGCGACAAGGAAGGAACGTTTATTTTGCAAATCATTCAGTCTCGGCACGCGCCCCCGAAAACCGTCACAGGACCCATAATGCCTTTTCAATGGACACTCGAACCGTATTAAATGATCTTTCATGGCGGACCGATGTCCCAAGATAGATACCTAACCTATAAGCTATAACCAATGCTGCCTCCAGCACACCTTTTCTCCTGCATTGCGCGTAATTCTATACGGGGCTCGACATATGGGAGGATTGGTTGCGTTATTCGAAAATTTTTATACCCCATTCATTTATTCATTCCCATGATCCGCAAATTTCTGAGCATCCCTTAGTCTTGCGGGCTTTTATTATTTATAGGCATTTATATGAGGTTGTACAGGATTAATGTACCGGGTGAAATTAACTTATTCATTCGATCCTTACGTTTGTTAATGATCACCCTTTATTGTCAATATTCAATAATATACAGATCAATAATTGATCTCTGATCGATATCGTCACAAAAAGTATGTTATATACTACATGTAATTTTGGTGTAATGTATATATATTTAAGGGGCGAGTAACAGTACGGGGTGTAATGAGAAAAAAAAAAAGGTGTATGGGGTTTTCCTGAGGGGCACGTAGAATCCGGCATAATCTATCGATGAATTAAAAGGTTTATAAAAGGGTCTTGTCAAACGGCAATCATCCCCTATTATGTAACGCCACCCCTAATACCAAAGCCGTTCCTCACTGACTCGTGTGAACTCCACGTAGCAAGATAGGAAGATAGTGGATGCTACGTGGAAAAAGTAATACAAAGTGAATGGTAAACTGATCGGTCATGTCATGCCTTATTGGTCCGTCAAACCGCCCACATATAAACCATCATAATTATTAATGCACTCGTTCCCATGAAAAATTCACTTCGTCCCATGAAATTCCAAGTCCACGAATTTTTCGAAAACAAATTTTTCAAATTTCAATTTTTTAAACATTCAATCCGTTCGTATACTCTCCCACGAGAAACTAAAAAAATGTCAACCAAACAACCCTATACCACTTGCACCCCGCTGCGTATAAGGATAGCCTTTAGGTCGTTTCACTAGGGGGGTGTAGAGAAGAACTCTTATCACGGTATCAGCGTTTAACGATGTGGTGCCGTGACCGTAGCCACCTGGTGGTCATAGACCACGTGCGGAGCCTGATGGTCACGTGTCCACCATAGAATCCCCCCCTAAAAACGTCCCTTAACCTAGCGATGACATTAACTCCATCCAGATAAAACTCAACTCCCTCCTCCACCCCCCCCATACAAAACTTGACTAGCTCGTAACTGTTTCATGGTTAATTAGACATTGACCTATCCTCCCCCAAAGTCCTATGGGATAATCTGGAGGATGATTACCCAATGACTGTAATCACTGTCAATTTCATACGATACCATAAGTCAAAGTTAACCATCGTGTATACAGAGTTTTACCATAACCTCATAAACGGTACCTACTGTCGGTACACCGTAAACCTTAAAAATCTTTGAATTTACAAACTGCCAACCGGACGGCTCCATTGTTGCCACCAGAACAAATGTATCTTCGTACGATGAAATAAAGCAATATTTAAGCGTTTCCCATGGATATACATAAGCGGTCTGTAGAAGGGGGTGGAAGGGAGGGAGCTCTCCACTGACAGCATGGGGGTACGGGTGCGCGTATAGACCCCCTGCAGAGACGAGCAATACGCTACCAGTCTAAGAGGACCCCATAAACATCCTGCTCGCATTACTCGAGGCTTGAGTGGCTCGTGTGAATGCGCCTTAAGTGTCTCGCCAAGCAAATCGTTACGTTGCTAACGATTGGGCTCGTATGTGTATGCATTAGATTAGGTGTATAGAATGGAATATGCGACGGTCATGAAAAAAAATTTTTATTTAATTTACATTATAATTATGATTATACAAATTGTATAGAATCGATCGTACATCGATAATTGCTGTAAGAAAAATATTGTTCGCGCGAATAGCTGTGCCTACGTATGAACGGTATTAAGGGGAGATTCTAGGAGCGTTCGTTGTACCAGCTAAGGGTAGATAACTCTCCGGGGGGATGGAAGAGTAGTCCCGTGGGTGCGGCGTGGGGGTTAGGAAACGTATGTTACGAAGGGTGCTCTTTGATTGGTGTGGGAAGATTTTGTAGGAGTTAAGGTTGTCCTGAGGGTGTTTTGTAAATGTTAAATATCTTTTGACGCATGCTTCTGGCGTTAAATTATTATTATATTTATATAATTGGTATTTTTATTATTATTTTTACATAATTTTGGTAATTAACAGTATTCTATTGTTACAGGTCGATTCGGGCTAGTAGGATCATCGAGGAACGCGGATTTCATAAGGGATGATATCCCCAGTGCGATATCCAGCTCTGTTTATCTAACGGGTGTCACAAACACACCCTTCCTAACCTCTTCGTAGACCTATTGTTTCGGAGAATGCACAAAGCTCCAAAGCCACAAAGCTCCGGGGACAGTAGTTACGCGTTACGTACGCACTGCGGCACTCTCCTCGCGTGTATGTACATACTCTGGGTGTAGGAATACCCTGTCCGGGTTGGAACTAACGGCCACGTAGGAAGTTAAGCCACATCAGGAAGGGAGAGATGAGAGCGAAGTGCCGACCTCGGGAAGATGTTTATCTAGTGGCAAGCTCTTGTCGTTGCCAAGTAGAATTCGTATATACGTAGTGCTATGTAATTAAGATATATATTTTATAAATTTATGTATTTCATACAATGAGACATCCGTAGATTATGTATATATGTATCGTACGTAGATGAAGACGTGTAAGAACTGCGTGATCGTATGTAATATATTCTGGTGTGCAGAGAACGTGTATAACCAGGAGTTTAACCCTGGCAGGGATGGATAGTCTAATTGAACCAGTTAAAGGACCACCCTAACCAAAGTGAAGAGTCTCGGGGCCGTAAAGTGGCGTGGCGGGCACCCTCTTTAATTCGTTTATTACTCTTATTATAAGCGCCGACGACGAGCGAGGCTGCCGTGCACGGGCGTAGACATACCAAAAATACTTGAAGCATCTGCCTTGGCTATTCAGGATCCTTTTGGATGAAACTGGAACTCGTGTGGATTGTGTATGGTTTTCTCGTATTCTTTTTTTTTTCATTCTAGAACTTCTGGTGATGAAATTTATTCTGGATGCCATATGCCGGTGAATCTACCCCCTGTAGACGAGAGGTGACTACGTGTCCTGTGCTGGAGAAGGTAGGGGATGCAGTGTATACGTACGTACCTATAACATGGGACGAGCTCCAAGTAGCGTGAAGAATTTATTCACCGCGAACGCTAATTTACTTAACCACCGTAACCGAACGATCGCGCTTACTAAGTGCTTGGTACTGTCCACGTGTTGCTTGGTAAAGACATAGGGAGTTTATAGTCTACCTGGTGGTAGAGTACTTCACCCTTGTTCATTAAGAGTTCTTTTAAGGGCACACACTGGACGAATGCTCCTTTACAGTTCCACTTCCCTTTTGTCTCAGGTTTCTATGGCGTGATAGTTCGAGTAGCCATACTTCCAGTGCTCAAGACGTTTTTCAGCATGGCTCCTTGTCTTCCTCTCGAGCTCCCTTGTCGGCTGTTAATGAAAAACGTAATGTAGAACCCGGACGGTGTAGCAGGGACTGTGCTATAGACACGACGTAACGAGAGAAAATCGAATTAGTCCAAGTTTCGTGTACATATTCATTTAGCTGTATATAATCGTTGGTAAAGAAGACGCGTTAAGACATGAATCATAGGTTATGTACGTGGATTCTCATACCATGCTCTATTTCCCTTCTCTTAATTCATCTCGCTCTTACACGAAATTCGTAATTGTCCTTCGTGAGATAGGGTAGATCTAGGTACGCGATAGTCCACGGTTCCCGGGTACAATTTGTCGAAATAACGATTGTATAATTATACGGATCTAACGTTTAATTAAACTCCCACACCCATTTCTCTTTTAGCCATTCCAATGCATCACGGTACTGTCGGCATTTATAATACTATTTGGCACCCACCAGGTTACTTCTCTTTATTATAAAATACGTCTGTCAGACTCCACGTATCGCCCGTGTTCAACGTAATTCAACTCCTTTACGTAACGACGCCGACACGAACGTCATCTGTATTTATCAGATTTCATAAAAACTGCGCTTTTCCGACGCCATGCTGCTCCTCAGAGACATCTGTCGCGACTGTGACCAACCGCGGGTTAATTTATTCTCACTCTAAACGGCCTACACCCCATTACGATCCAGCCCTTAGTCCAGTACATACCTTCGCATAAATGCCTTCGACACCGGCAACATTTACTACCCTAATCCAGGTTAGGTTATGTCATCCCCTCTACCTTTATCATGCGTATCCACGTACGCGGCGATCTGCCTTCACCCTCTACGTGGGTCAATTCAACACCAGTTGCACGAAAGCATAATCGGTGCAATTACGCATGTAAATTTCTGATTCATCCCAGCAATACTGCGTATAAAGTACTGTTGCGTTTGCGTTTACGCGTCGCTGAGTTACCTCCTGTGATCGCCATACTGTCTATTATTTACGTATCAGCCTGTATCTGCCAGTGTCTTTGGGTAGGTTTAAAAAAAAGAAAAGTTTTAGGTAATTCTTGTTACACGAAAAATCTCATGGACTGTCCTTACGTCGGTTCGGTGCTCTTATTTATCGTCGTCAATCCCTTCGATCTTGGCATCTCTTCTACAGGGTGTACTCAAAAATGCACGGTGCATCAATAGAAAGGTGATACTGGTCGCTTCAAAAGGGGTTTCAGGATCTTTTGTGCAGGGACATGTCTGTCGCGCGATGCCTCTCTAGGTAGTTTTGAGTTACCAACACGGTGTGTGGCGCCTCAGGTGTCTTCGATCTTTTCATAGGCAAATATGCGGATTCACAGTCTTCGTAGAAGTTTCGGAGCGTCGTCCTTCTACGTCCAGGTACCAGTTCCAAATAATATTAGTTCTTTAAATACATAGTACGTGCTTTTAATTTTTTCTTTCGCTTCTCTTACGAATATCCTCGCCAACGGTCTCTGACACTTCGGTGCACCGTGTTTAACCTATAAATATGCATTCTCGATATTGCACAATGTGGGATGCTATTAATTATACAATTGCTAGCTTACGTATAACGTACCGTTATCGCTTAAACGCAGCAGCTAGTGACTTTCTAGAAAAAAAAAAAGAAAAATATATATGTACGTCCAACTAGAAGAGGCCAATCTTCATGCGTGTATTTTATTTATGCGAGCAGGTGAAGCACGACGCAAAAAGATAATGGCTGAAACAAATACATAACGATTATAACATACGGGCTGATTATCTCACGGTGGACTTTCCATATTGTCTCTTGGCCCGTTCGAAAGCTCGCTTCTCTTAGCTGTTAATGTGACAATGCAAGCTGATAACGATTAATCTTCCTATTTTTTTTTCTTTTTCAGGAACATGGAGTAATATACATATATGCATTTAATATACGTGAATTTATATATATATATATCGATTGGAGGAAAATTCGCAAATTCACAATCGTCAATTAATGACTTTACAAATGACTAATGACGACTCCCGTCGTGACTAACTCCGTCTGGTGTACGTATATCGCGTCATCAGTTGACCATTTACAATCGTAAATGCACCAGGCTCATGGCAAATGCCATCGCATCAACCCCATGCAGCGTCTACACTGTACCTACACCCTCCCTCAATACCCCAAAGTTAACACCATAAACGCGACTATCCTCTATACCGACAATATGCCACGTTATATAGATTCGCCATGCTCGTTCTCGCAGCATCATCATCCCTATCAGGGTAATTGATCAGACGTTGAATTTCTATACATGGTCCATATCATCCCTTGTCCCATATAGATATACCACCATGATGTAAACAGATGTGATGAATATAAGGCCTAATGTCATGATATGATTTGTTACACTTATTGGGTTGGTATCAATTAATATTTTTTTTTACAGGAGACACGGGAGTCTATCAAATCAATACAGTGCCAAAGTATCTGCTATTATCGATAAACAGTTATATTTACTGAATAATGTCAGCAGATGCAATGACACCTATGCACTTATGGTTTGATGCACCTGTCTTATGCATTAAAGTACTTCATAGGTAAAGTATATATATTTTTGAATTAAATATATAATTTCTTGGATAAACGTTGTAACTGAAATTAATTATTTTTTTTATTTCCAGGCTACCTGTGGCGTCAGCAGTACTGACTGCTCCTGGAAACGATTTGAATAATTGATTTTACATTGCGCCACCATCAAGCGACCTTATTTCCATCACTGTGTACAGTCCACCTACCAGACTAACTCAGAGTTTATTTTTATTTCTACAATATCGCTCTTCAACACTGTTCTAGATTGAAGAATGCGTTACTTTCATCAGACCGTTCCAGGGATAATCGGTCTACCTAGTATTTGGTGGAAGGACGCGATCCTGGAACTGGCGTATGAACGAGCTACACACGTACCCCGTCCCTGTGAGACACGCACGGCCATCCCCCACGTGTCCCTATGGCATTTAGCGGGTATTGAATTTCATACAATAAAGCGCTTTGTGCGGTATCCTCTTACACGGGGCAGGGCGTGCGCGTGCCAAAATGAAAAAACCGCAAAACGCCATGAGGCCATTGTATATGCTTACGCCATTGCTCCATTATTTGCTCGTTCGGCTCTGAGGTATTTATTACTTAATTTTTCTTTCTTTCCTAATATTTATTTTATACCTTACCAACGATCCACCGTCTAGTTAATTGTTTATAAACCATCTGTCCCATACGTTAAGTCACTGTTATCATATCTTAACCGCTTCCAGATCCATTCGCAAGGGTTTTCGTAACACGAGATCGTAGATGAAGGATAAAACATCATGGAAGCGACCAAGGGATGGAAACGGTACCCATAAAGGATGGACTCGAAGAATCCTAACCTAGAAAACAGCCGCAAGGATACTTCGCCACAGCGGATACGTACTTGGGTGCCAAAGGATGCGCGCACCTTTTCCATCTGCTCGACCGGATTCGTATCTGTACGTTTTGACATCTTGGCAAACCGCGAGTCATAATTTTAACCAGTGAGCCGTTGAGGGGTATCCCTAGGCATACGTATGGGTATCCTAATCGCTCCAAGCGTCGTAAGCTTTGGCCATAAGATTTTTAACCCTACGTTAAAAGTGTCTTCTTGCAAGGCCCGTTTTATGATCAGCCATTTATTTTTTTTTTTATTTTTTCCTTTTCTCTCTTTCACCTCGTGCCTCGCGAACGCCTCGTGCCGTTCACGGTGACACCAAAGGCAGGTGTTAGGCCCCGTGTGGTAGTCTATTTGTGTTGTCCGCTTGACGTGCGCTTCTCTTTTCCACTACGTACCTACGTTTCTGTATTGTGCATTTGAAACACGTCGAGAGTCCCGCCATGCGGGCTCATTACTGGCACGAGTAAGGCGCGCGCACGCACTACGCCATCAGCTACTGATACCATGGGTTCGGATGGTCTACGCATCTCTTATCTATGCGTTTATATTTTTTTAATATAATTACATAAAATTATATTAAATGCACACGCGTTAACTTGACAGTTATAGTATATGCGGTCACTAGGTATTCAGAAGTACGTGAAAAATTGCATTGCGGGAATATCGTGAACATTTTCGAGTTCCTTGATAAAAATATGAGCAAAAACTATAATTGGTAATTTTTGATATCTCTAACGGTTTAGAAGTTACGGCTACTCGAAATTTTTGGGAAGATCAAGCGAGAAGGTATCTATATTAAGGATTTGACTTTTTGGTATATCCGTCTTTCTCTTACCCACCCAAAGACGCATAAGCCCGTCTCTCTCGCACTCACGGCAGGTATAGAAACTTCGAAATTCTTTTCTTTCCTTTGGTCCATGGATTTCGTTTTAGTCATTACTATGGCATCAGGTTTCCGTGGACACCCGTACGATTTGTCATACGCTATTCCTCGAGGCGTTAAAATTATTGCTCTACGTCTGATCGTCGACTTAATGTATTAAGAAAAAGTCATTACTCCCGCAGCTTCCGTGAGCCGCGATGAAATTTCTGTGACTAACAGTCATTAATCTCTCGCGTACGCAGGACCGTACGTCCCACGTGTGTCGCATTTGGGTAGGTGTACCATGCGTTGACCATTTGACACTTATTTACAGATTATTCACACTCCTCTGTTCCGTAGGAATAGCCATAACTATTTTTTTTACCCGTAAATAAAATTTTACATGAATTTTCAGAACTCTCCACCTTTCCGACGATAATAACGATCCTCTGTTTTACGTTTCAGGAATGCTGACCAGCTAACAAATCGAATTACGATTCTTCACGTTGCGTTGGTAACGTTCTTCTGAATTCTTGAAAATGGGACCTTTCCGAAGGAAGACAAATTCTCATACAACCCATTCAGCAGAGATCCATACTACGTACAGGAAGCTTTGACATGCGACGAAACGCGTCCTTGACTCGCATACGGAATTTTCTAATCGTTTACATCAGGACGATTCAAACGGTGCAGGAATTCCCGCCAAGATCGAGGTGCATGCTGGAATCTATGAAAATTCCACGTATAAGGCGCACGTGGACGTGTCGGGATGTCGTTGCGCATTAGAAGTGGGTTAGGACTTCCAAGGTCAACGTGTATTCTCTTTACCGATTCCTTTTACTTTCTTTTTTCTCCTGCTCAAGACGAGTCTTCCCCCATCTTCCTTCTCTCTTCTCGGATGCACCCATCGTTCAGCTCCTTATCGCACACACGTATATATGGACACCGTGTAGTCTCCGTGCGTGGAGACTCGCCTTGATGCTTGTAGCCGGTTAGAGAGGACGGTCGCGTGCCGTGGATCCCCCACTCTGTCTTACAGAAAATCTTACGTTTTATATGGAGGCTCTATGTCATTATCCTCTTGCAGATTTTTATACAGTCGACGCTTCGGGTAACTTGTCGTTCGACGTCTATACTTACGTTTATATATGTATGAAAAAAAAAAGGGCATCGTGACGCCACCTCTCGCCCATGCCCTTCATGGAGCTCTATCACGCATGCGCTCTCTCAACTGGATGCAATCAATCTTTTTGAATGACCTTGATATTTAGCTGCTACATAGGCGAGATGTTCCTTTTTCTGTGCAACGACACGCCCGATCGTTCAGCGACGCCTTCTCGAATTGCATTTGCGATCGATCGCTGGCGGCTCTTTTGAACGTGGTTACTTTGAATATTTTTGTTTACGGTGAGATAACGATATGCAGTTTTCTTTTTTATTGACTCTCGTGCATGCAGCCATTGAGCCTTACGGTTTTATCATTTGTGTGTGATATATTTTATTCATGTGCCTATAGGAACTCTTGTCCTCGGGGTGCGTGCAGTGGACAGTTCCTGGTATGTCGGTACCTACTATCTGATCGGTAACTACAGGGGGTACGGGAACGTCTTTAAAAGGGGTGGCAGGGTCAAATCGCAACCCCTTAGAAAATAAATAATATATATCGTTGGTGTCATCTTTCGACGTGTGCATATCCAGGAGCGATTCTTCGATGCGTTCGTGGGGCACATCTGCCTGTTTCACCCTTTGGATACTAACCGGGGGGTTGAATTTATTTTGCCAGGTTTCTTTTTTTATAATTTTGTACAATTAGTTTTTTTATCTGGTTCTTTAATGTGGAATAGGATTGTTGCACGTTGCTAAGTAAGGATAGTTCTTTTATTTGCACTGGTTGGTGCACCTTGTATTCTGTCAATGCTGCATCCAAGAACCTGTTAACCTGCTTGGTACCGCTCCTTGAAGTTTGAAAAAAATACATAAAAAAATGTCCAAAGCACATGGTTGTTTGATCAGAATAATATTTATTGATAATCGGAAAAACTGTTATTACTGTGAAGTGACTGACGTTAGCAAGACTCAATGAGAGTCAATGAAGCTTTATTTTTGT
This sequence comes from Cephus cinctus, assembly GCF_000341935.2. Classification (NCBI taxonomy): domain Eukaryota; kingdom Metazoa; phylum Arthropoda; class Insecta; order Hymenoptera; family Cephidae; genus Cephus; species Cephus cinctus. Next base: position 9,992 of record NW_014333995.1, on the reverse strand, counting down.
GGCAAGGATTTTATTTTGAATTTTGAAAAAGCAGCTGCAACCACAAGCAGGTGGCTCCATACACCTATTACCTGTTTGATCAAACATTAAAAAATGGCTAATAGAAAAAATTATTTTATATAAATAGTAGAGCAAGCTGAAGGTTGTTACCGTCTTTCAAAATAATTTATTATCCACGAACGTTTTTTTCTTAGTACAGGTAAAAGCATATTTTTATTTATTTTTTCAATTTCTCTGTAACTCAAAATTCCCCTGATCATTCATTGATATATATCCACTACCTATGTAATACCATAGAGTTTTCTAGTGTCGACCACCAAAGAATTTCATGAGGGAGAACCATTTCGTCAACGTGGGGGTCCAGCAGTAGGCACCCCTTAGACGAAGAGGGTAGACGTTGAGATTTTAATAAATCATATGCTCCATCCCTTGCCACATAAAGGAGCGTAAGAGGAAGGATACCCGAAAAAAAAAAATGGGCACACTTTGTTGTGATTCGAGACGATAATTTGTCCGCCCATTCCGGCAGTTCGCAAGATTTAAATCCTCAAGGATACTAAAGGCTAACGGAGCTGCCATTTTCTACGGTGGCAGGTTCATTGTCGATAAGAATTTCAAAACTGTCATTTGACTGGGTAATTTAAAATGTGTTCTATTGCAACGCCATCTGCCTTCTACTAGTTCAACTTTTTGTAGTTCGTTATGAGAGATTCTTGCGTATCGGTGATCGATGAATCAACGTTATTTATCGGAAACCTTTGATCGATTCTAAGTAATCACACAGATCTTGGCATAATTCGTTAACGTACACTTACAGCAATTACCTGGCCAGGTGAATTCTGTGTGAAAAGAAAAATTTCAAGCAGACAGCAACGCGCGTAAGTATACAGTGTATAAGACTGCTGCCTACTGTCCCATGTACTTGGGTTATGTACGGGTTGCAACGTCTAGGAAAAATGTTGCAGCTGCAAACAAGTTACCTATAGAGCGATAACATCGTTGTGTATGACCGTTGAATTCATCTCAAAGCTGCGCTCAAAACTTAATTATCCCGATTAATTCGTATTCGCTTGATTCCCTGATGGAATTTCTGGTTTTGCTCGTCGATCGTTTCTTGTTTAATCAGCCGCCTTGGGTAAGTGCACTGAAAATGCCGCTTCTCCTGATTATTTCTTTTATTAAGTTATTCGCATTCTTGACTGTAAACATCACCGGGGCTCGGGACAAGCTCTGAGTGAAAATGACATTACCGGGTGGTGGACTGAAAGTTGGGAAAGTCCATTTTTATTGAATATATATATATACATACATACAGATGCATAATATAGCTCTACAGAGTGACACGCAGTGTGACGTTGGCTGACTTTACGAAACGAAGAAAGTATAAGGAACGAGTGAAGGAAGGAGAGGAAAAAGAAAATAGTAACGCAAGATCGAACAGATATTTTCTTCTTAGCATTCCTTTCACCGTTTCACCCCACACCTATCTTTGCTGTCACTCAATGCGACTCCCGGTATTCACGCACCCTTGGAAAAAAGAATGTATACTTTGAAATGTCCTCTAGGTGCCAGAACGGAGACCCTGCGAAGACTTTATTATTATATCCTCGATATCCTGGAATAAAAAAGTAAAGGACGAGAAGCACTTGTCTTATCTGATCGGCGCTTGGGCAGATTAATGTGGGATCGAGCCTATTTGACAAAAGGTAAAGGACCTTTTATAGGAATGGTGATGGATCACTAATATGGGTATAGTGAGCCACATATGCAACGTACGGGACGGTATTGTATCATCTTGAAAACATACTCGATTTCATATTCAATCAGCAGGTTTCCAAGGTACGTACGAGTCAAAAAAGAAATATCGAGCCACCCGCGATTCCCAGGCGATTAACATCTGTACTAAAGATATTTCTTTTGACAGTCAGCATTGTCCAGGAGTCGACCGTCTCGGAGTCAATGGCACCCTAAGAAGAGTACCACCAGCCATAGTGTCACCCTTGAACCAAGGCATAGTAACAAGTATACGTAACCGCGTTAGGCTGCCAAACAACCAGGTTGAATGAAGACCTCATCCTCGAGGCCAGGTAGCCCTTTTCTGGTAGGTGGGCCCCTGATCGTCCTGACCGCACCGCGAAACCGGCTACAAAATGTTTTATTTACGAGGTCCGCTTCGGTGCATCGAGTAAGTTGTCTCCTGTCGACTTCATCCCGGATAGTCTTATCTCACTCTCTCTCTTGCTCTCTTTCAGGTAGTGGCTGGGCATCCCCTCGAGGAGCAGTCAGGAACGTGACAAAGTGACGGGGCCTGTTCTGCACGGTGCGGAATCTGGGCCTGACGCTGGCTTTTCTGCGACAAGTGCCATTGTGCTATCTCCTGCGCTGACTGGGGCGGCATCTCCAAAAGCATCGTCCTCCATTTCTTACGTCCCGCTTCGTGCGTCTCTTGGGATTGAAGGAGATGGCCTATATAACATTTCTAGGTACATAGACTCTGAATTGTCACATGTGGATCACTCGTACGTTTGCACAGGTAGTGTAATACATGGTTAGCGTCAGTACTGTAGATAAAAAGATCGAGAATGTAATTATTATAAGATTGCTTTTTCCTTGCTACTTTAGTCTCGAGGCCGACAGGTCCTGCTTCTCCTGGTCCCCTCGTCTGCTGTCCCTGCGAAAAGGATGAATAAAACGGCAGACAGTGCGGACAGGGAATATCGGAAACCACATGGTATAACCGCCCATCTGCTATTATCAGTTGCCCGTGGTATCTTCTTGTATCATTAGCCAAGATACATTGTATGAAGGAATCATGCACAATGCTCGTGAAGGCACGTTAATGAGTAATAAGAAGAATGAATATAGATAATACGAGGAATTTTAATACGGAAAGGCTACGTTGATCTGGTTGCTTTACAATCAGTCTCGAGGTTCAACTATTTATTGTAACGTAACCTACAATTTCGTTGAAGTCTTCGTGGCTGTAAAGTTGGTCACTCCTTTCCACCTCTTATCTCTCTCTCTCTCTCTTTGTCCGTAGGCCGAAGAAGAGCGATTATCCACACGCGTATTCGTCGGTAGATCTTTGCGGAAAACAGAGGCGTCTGAGATTGGCAAAGATGGAAAGTGACCTGAGACCGTGGAGAAAAATTTCAATGATCAGCGCTGGCTCTTTTCACTGGAATCAAGTTCAGCGATTATATACGTATGTTTTATATCTGTACACCTTATCAATACCCTGTCAATACATTTCATCTTTAGTTTCACTTTAGTCAAGTCAACCAGTGTTATATATGAAAGATTTTCTGAAAGGATTATTGTCTGCTAATGATCATCCTCTCTTCTTTTTCTCATGCATTCAGCAGTACTATTATTATTTATTTATTTACTCAAATCTTCTTCTTTGCAGATACCGCCAATCGTATTCCACGAAGTGACCAGTTACTATATTCACGGCCTTCCTCGGATGGGTTTGAATTATCAATAAATTGGTACGTTGAGTCGTTTGTACGCAAATGCCGGTCTTTTAGCGGCCACGTCGAAGAGCACCCAAACGGGTTGACTTTATTGTAAAATTAACGACGACGAGCTCGTATAATTTTAAGCTACGTGCGATATTTCAAAAGCGCGCGCTTATTTCAATCTTAATCTCATAATTAGATAAGAATATTAGTAAAGACGTCCAGAAACTCGTAAAGAGGCTAGCACAGTGATTTACGATTTTTTAGCGCAATCACCTAACTACGCATTAGTACATAGCCCTGACTTCACCTATATGCGTATATGCGTTACGCGTCGACCATTACAAGTTCCCAAGCGAACCTTTAATTTACGACGAAAGTGCTCAGACACCTGTTCGAAATTAATAGCCACTTACAAATAACGCAGCCACGTCGTTCATGTTTGTAAATGAAGTCATTCGGTACTTTAGGATAGGCGGTTATATGGGAAACCATAAGATTTTCAAGCAAGTTCATAACTGCTACTTATATTCATATATTGGGTTGTCAAGAATGAAATTTGTAGTTGTCAACTAACTTTGCCCTTTTTTTTTTCTACAAATTTCATCCTTGAACATCCAATATATCCTTATATGAGTTAACGTTAAAGCGCTGAACAATTTTATGTGACAACGTTATATTCACAGGGCGCTTATGAGCGTACCCTCTTCTTTTACCCTTGCGATAAACGTAGGCGTGTGGCTATGGGTGAAAAATCCTAACTGGATTTTCCTAGGTATCCGAAGGGTTTCTAATGCTGTTTTTCTCAAGCTGTTCATTGTCCCCGCTAATGTCGTTATCCCGGCTACAATGTTGTGCGTTACGTACGCATTATGGGTTCACCATTCTCTAACGTAACCACAATGCTTCCCATCGGTATTCACGGGCGGTTTTTCTGCTCCCTCCTGCAGAAGTAGGCGCGTGCTGGTCCAGGTGCCATATTCTTCTCTCTTGCTTGCTGCTTCGCTTGTCTGACTGTCTGACTATCTGTACAGCGGGTCTGCTCGTCCGGCCGGGCCATGGGTACTCAAATCGTAGTCGTCTCTCTGTCTGCTGGGAACATATGTTTTATGGACAATGGATTTGTAGCTGCTACTGCCGGATTCTAAAGGCAACAAACATAAAGGATTTTTCGAGAGGATTGCGTCTCTTCTGATTTACTTTTGGAAATTGCATGAGAAAGAGTTAGGTTTTAAATGACATTTGGTATTGGTATTAATAGACTTGTTTGAGGTTTTCAGGTAACACGTACATGTGTATTTCTTGTTCTTTGGATTAATCGGGAGCCACTTGATTGGCTGGTTTAATGGTCTTGAGGTTTATCGCTCACTATATTTTTCTTATCATTTCAGTGGCAATGATCCCAGGGCCTAGTCCAGATGCCGCTTCATCCCTCATTGTTAATCCCGACTTAAGCCCAGATAAAACCCAGGAGAGTCAAGAGGACGGTGGGGGAGTCTTTTCTTCCTTTTCTCTTGATGTCCCAGATGCCGTCAATGGACCACGGACGTATCTTATACGCTGTGTGGATAATCGAAGAAGAGATACTGCCTGAAGATAGCTGATAAAGGAATATGAGGACAAAAAGTAAAACGACTTGGTGATTGGGAAGGCGTGTGGATGGATCTTAATTGCTGCTGCGTTGGTACAGCCAAGGTGAAGGAAAAGATAAAAGGTGGAAGGTGGAAGGTAACTGGAAATGCAGCCAATGACACGAAGGAGATTCAACCTTATAATGCATCTGCCTTGAGTACAGGAGAGTTAGCGAAAAATCGAAATAATTTAACGCGCGAAAAACTCTGCAGCTGCAGCTCACATGAGTCACGCGACAATACTGTCATTATTACAGGCGTGTAGGGATAAATAATTGTGCTGATGTAGAATTTATTAGCGAATGTTAAAGGTATGTAATTTTATCAGGATGCTGGATATTTGTTTGACGTGATTATATCTCATTGCTTTCTGGAAACATTTTATTATCGAGCGTCCGTTTATATAGCTCGTGCGAAATAAATACTACTTGAATTATTGTTCTCTTCAGTCTTAATTGGTATGGACATACCTGCCTTGATTTATTATAATGACTTATAAATTTGTAGCTGAAAATCATTTGAACGAGGGCACGATCATGCACGATATGTCTTATAGATCTTTAAACAGTGAATCCTTAATCGTCTTATGTTATTGATTCTTTTATTTTTATTCGCGAAACACATACCACTGTCATTAACGTATCAACCATTAATTCATTGTACAGAGTATACATTGTAACAGGTTAAAATATTTTTTTCTTGTTCTTAGATTTCCAACCACATCTCATCGAACCAGTTCCTCTGGTCTAACTGACCTACACTTACTGATGTCCTGGTGCACCCAGGTTGACGAACCTTTAGGAACGACCAGCGCGCCCCGGGCTAATTCGCATTCAATCAAGTACACTCACGGTTCGTAAGCCATCGCCTTGAACCTCTTCTTTATTTTATTCCTCGACACGAAGGTTAGTACTATGTTAGTACGTTACGCCACCGCTCTGTATGTATGCATATGGGGCACTTATGGTCCAACTATCTTTGCTTTCAGGATGAAAATTCTTCTGGCTACTAGAAGCATCGCGACGTCGATTCCTAATGCCAGAGTGACGTTTTACCATTTAACGATGAATTTTCCCAAGGCACCCTAAGCGTCAGTGCTCGAGTACTTTCAAGGAACCCCAAACACCCTCCGAATTGGCCGCTGGATACAATAACTTTTGCTACGTCCCTAAAAGCTGCGGTACTTTCGAGTACTCTTGAGATTGGTAAGCCTGAAATGATTTTGGAGTGCCTGGTAGAGTCCGTAGGGTTAAAAGAAACAGGGCGATTTTGAAAAATGTATTTTTTTCTTTCCATAGATGTAAGAAGTCAAGTTGCTGATTTTACTGTTTCCAAGTAAATCCAACATGGCGAAGTGTTTCTGCAACGTCGACGTGGTATTGAATTTCTTGTATGGTTTTGAATAATACCATTTTTTGATCGCATATATTAATCGATTTTGGGATCAATAACGTATCTGATTATATGATCTTTTATCTCAAATCGTTAATTCGTCATACCTATTGATCTCGTGAAGGTAGCATGCATGTAAAATCGTCAATAACCCTCTTGCCAACGTAGGGGGTTCTCGTTAGTACTTGACGTTTTTCCCATAATCCTTAGGTTTCGCTTGTCCGTACCTTATGTTGTGTACTTACCCCATAGGCCACCCCATAAAACTTTTTCTTCGTCCCTCCTACTGTTTGGACAAATTCGATTTTATCGTCCTCCAATTCCTAGGGACTTTACTCGCAAAAAATACACTAGACTTTAGATCCCCATCTCGAGGAGTGATCTATTGATCCTCGACCTGGCTGCTGGTCGTTACACTTTTATATTTCAAAAGAGTCGAGGACTCATAAAATCCATTGTGAATTTGTGGTATTTACCAGGATTTTTCAGCCCACATAGTCGTATCATTTTTCTGGGGGCTTTTCGGGTAACCGGAAATTAGCCGTATTCGACAGGTATTCCCGTTTACAGTAAAATCCCACGTATCTTTTTTTTTCTCAATATAATCAGTCATGCGTAAAATATTCAAAATCCTACACACGTCATCTTATATGCGAAATGTCCACCCGGATTTAAAAAAAAGATATTTATACATAAATCCCATCACTCAATTTACTTCTCGTCTTTCGTTTGACAATCGATTCACCGGATGTGTTGCACACGAGTAAGAAATACTTACGGCGCAGAAAAGGTATTTTTCTTTTCATATATTTCTCTGGCCTTTGATTTCGTATCCATCTAACCGATATTTTGAGGACGCGTCGCGACGCTACACGCACTAACCATATATACGGGCCTATTTGAAGCTCTTCGAGTATTCTTAGGGGTGTTTTTTAAATATACTTGTTGCACAATGTAATACTATCCCCATTGTACGACGACCCTCGAACTGTCTTTAATGCGAAACTGAGCACGAGTAACCGTACCTATAATGCACGTAGCGTGTATTATTTTTCCATGAACAATCCTTTTGTCGTGGACGTTCCCTGAAGACTGGCCCAGAAAGAAGTCCCATTTACGTGCACTGTCCTAAGTACAGAAGATATTTAATGAATAAATTTTGCCGTTCGAAAAAAAGAAGAAAAAAAAGGAAATTTATGTAAAACTCAACAAAGTCAAGGACTATCAATTTTCCAGATTTTTCCTTCACCCTCAAATATTTTGGCACGCGTCCCTCGAAAACTTTAACCTCGTTAGCGTCCATTGTCCAGTTTCCAAGAGGCGTCGGGCGACGATACTGAAAATTTATGCCGTGTACGCAGATGCAAATACCTTTATGTCGCATGGAACTCCCTGGCTATTTTTCTATGGGTACAATTAACCTAAAAGAGGGACCTTCCTTGCTGTCACGAAGTAAAGCCGTGTTAATAATTTCACATTGTGGCGCGTTTCCACCGGGAGGCACACTGTCGCTTTACTGATATAATTATAATTATTGTTTATTTATATTTTTCTTATCTTCTCATTGTTCTCATCAGTCTGGTACTCGTAAGCAGACACGTACGCGATTCGGAAGAAATTTCGTTAGGTTAGGATTGACGCTTTAGGAGTAATGCTGCGTTCACAATGGCTCTGAAGTGTCTTTAGTGCACAGTAGCGGCTCAATAGAAATGCTCACAAATGCACAGCGGGACTTCGGACTCTCTCTCTTTCTCTCTTGAGATTCGCTACTCGATACGAATGTTAGACACGTCGAACAGCTAATGTCCCACTCGACGTTCGGAACTCGTCATATTTTTGGTCAATAGCTTTCAGTCCGGCTGGAATTTAATATGTTTATTGCTGTGAGAATGTCGCGCCAGGTTTGACGGTAGATTTTTATCTGCTTTTTGCTTTCAGGAGTCTCTCGGTTAACGAGAGAAGTTGGGAAGTTAGTTTTAATCGAGCATACTATGCATACACGTATGCAGTAGATAATACGTTACTATTTAATTTTTTCTTCCTTCACGAACGTCACACATTGAATTACAGTTGGATAATCTTTAGAATTTTTTTTTTTTTATTCACCTATTACGTTATTTTTCTTTTTATTCAATCACTCTCGTTCGTTGGGATATAAATATTTCTTTTTTCTCTTGTATATTTTCACGCTCGTAAACCAAAAGGTATTTTGTACACACTATTTTGTACAGGTATTTTTTTTATTTAAATGGCCGAAGATCCTTCCGTTTAGTTGGTAAGTATCTTTTTCAATAAGGATTTATTAAGGGGGCAGAAGTTGATGGGATCATAAAACAGTTTTACAACCTGAGAATTCGAGCATGGTCGCTCAACGTGTCTAGCGTACCGTACAAATTTTAGTCATTCTGATTTTTAATAGCTTTTAAAAGGTATCGACTTACATTTATGAGAAAGAATTCTTTTTAACTTGATATTACGATGGTAAAATTCTGGTTGTAAATTATTACAGACGGTTATACGCATTCTGATGGAGGTTGGAGGATCAGATGAGTGACAGAGTGAGAATAGACAGAATTTCAATTGAATCCACCAGTAGGACACGATTTTTCATTTGGAAACATCTGCAAGTTCTTCTATAGGTAAGTCATTCAAAAAATACTTTCATTTAACTCAGTATGAAGTAACAGTAATAAGGAAACTAATAGGGAGAGATCTGGTTGGCTAGAAATGTTGGACCTCATTTTTGGACGCAATAAATGAGGTCAACTTACACCACTAGAAGCGTGCAATATAAATTATTAAATTTATACTGAATAGTAATGTCAGTTTAATGAGAAAAATTATATTTATGTTAATACCTTATTTAATGTCTTCTTACAAGTTGGCATAGTATAGCCATCTATGGGGATTTTGGAGAACTACGCCGAAGGGTAGCCCAGAACAACCAACTGGTAAAACCATGTGAATTGCAAATACTCAATAAATTTCCATGTCGGTAATGTTATCGTTTGATTCCTAATGAGTGTACCTACTGTAACAATTAAAAGGAAAATAGATAAATGTTGTAAATAACAGTCTACAGCGTTAGTATTTCCTCCACTCGTCTACTTATCTGCTCGTCTACTCGTCCGCTATTCTATTCTACCAACTGGCGCTTATCAGCCTCTACGACAGTTTCCAAAAATTCCTTTAGAGTACGCGGAAAGACAATTCGGCAGGTGAATTTTCCTGACGAGTATTTTAGTTAATTCTGGAAAATTCCGCCAGATGGCAATGTCAAGCGCCTACGAAAATACAGGCTATATCAAAATCTCGTAGAATATACAGAGTAGATAAAAATTGAATTGAAATTGTAGAATATCGAAAATATAATATGTTCAAATTTAAATATTAATAAATTAGGTATTTGGAACATTAAAATAATAAAAACATAAAAAACACGGTCCCCTATGGGGACATGGAGGGGTCGTTGCTCCCTCGTGGAGAGGTAGGACCTCACGGAAATGGG